>NW_021177587.1:0-2880 GCF_002162155.2 Triticum dicoccoides
TCCGAGGACCCCTTAATCCAGGACTCCCTCAATGCCTTCTCTCAACAAGCCAAAAGAGTTCATGCCTCCATCCTATGTACTTCGTAAGACTAAGGATGGAGAAGTTTATGCAAAATTTGTTGGTCCTCGAAATGCATTCCGATTCTATGCTATTTGGGTCCCTAAGAACCTTGTGACTAACTTGAGAGGTCCCATTGCAAAATGGGTGCCTCTAACCAAGTCATAATTGTGTGTAGGTTGCCTTCTCCGGTGGAGTAAAATGGGTGATTCATAGTGGATGTACCAATCATATGATCGGAGATAGCAAATTGTTCTACGATTTCATGGAAGCTATTCAACCATACATGAGCATTATGTTTGGTGGAGGTTCAAAAGGACAGGTACTCAGGTTGGGCAAGGTGGCTATCACTAATGACATGTCTCTTGCAAATGTCATGCTTGTCCAATCCCTTAAATACCATTTGCTTTCTGTTTGCCAGTTGGCTTCTGTTGGTTATGATACACTCTTTGGACTAACGAATGTGAAAGTCTTTAAGAGAGATACTCTCGAAGAGGCCTTTGTTGGAGAGTTGGAAGGCAACCTTTACACGGTTGATTTCTCGAAAGGGAACACATTCCATGCAACTTGTCTAATGGCCAAGGCGGACAAGGGGTGGCTAGCTATGGCATCACCGGCTAGCCCATGTCGACATGAGAAATCTTCAAGATCTCTTAAAAGGGAATCACATCCTTGGACTAACAAATGTCTCTTTTGAGAAAGATCGTGTGTGTAGTGCATGCATAGACAGGAAGCAACATCAATCAAAGCACCTACCCAAGAACATAGTATCTACTTCAAGGCCCCTGGAGCTCCTTCATGTGGATCTTTTTGGGCCCCCTTCGTGGGATAGTCTTGGTGGGAAAAAGTATGGACTTGTAATTGTTGATGATTACTCAAGATATACATGGGTGTTTTTCCTCAAGTCCAAGGACAAGACGAAGATCACCGTCATTAATTTTGCCAAGCAAGCACAATGCAAGTTTGACAAAGAAATCTTGGCAATAAGAAGTGGCAATGGCTCTGAGTTCAAGAACTATACTTGGAAGAATTCCTTAGTGATGAAGGGATTGAGCATCAATATTCAGCTCCATACACTCCTCGGCAAAATGGTGTAGCCGAAAGGAAGAACCGTACACTTGTAGAGATGGCAAGGTCCCTGTTGGATGAATACTAGTCACAAGATAGTTTTTGGGCCGAAGCTGTCAACACTGCATGCCATGCATCAAACCGGCTCTTCCTCCGCACTATATTGGAAAAGACTCCATATGAGCTCCTAACTGGGAACAAGCCAAATGTCAAGTACTTTCGCGTATTTGGGTGCAAATGCTTCATCCTCAACAAATGAGAACGTTTAGGAAAATTTCAATCCAAAACAATTGAGGGCATATTTGTTGGCTATGGATCAAACTCTCACACCTATAGAGTCTACAACAAATCCGATGGATGTGTTGTAGAAACTTGTGACATGGTGTTTGATGAATTTAATGGCTCCCATGGGGAGCAAGTTGATCTAAGTGATGTAGGTGAAGAAGATTCCTCTCAAGATATTTTGACCATGGGTGTTGGTGCACTTCTTCCAATGGAACAAGAACCTCATGATGATGAAGAAGAAGATGGAAGTTTCACACATCATCAAACTACTTCAACATCCATACCACCACAAACTTCTATTGTTCAACCGATGCCCTTAGTCCAAGTACAAGAAGATGATCAAGTTCCTCTTCATGATAATATTCAACAACAAGATCATCATCAAGGGCAAGAACAAGAAACTTCAATCATTGATGATGAACCTCAACAAATGCAATATGAACAAGAAGATCTTCCACCACACATTAATGATCCATATGTTGAGGACGTGGATGATGGACATGAAGTTGAACCTTGAGAAACTCTAACCTCCATCATGCCTCGAGTCGCCGGTTGTGTTGTTGAAAAAATTCTCACCGACATATCGGAAGGTAGAGTCACTCGTAAACATTTGACAAACTTTTGTTCTCACTTCTCGTTTGTGTCTAGTGTTGAGCCCCTCAAGGTACAAGATGCATTGATGGACAACGATTGGCTCGTTGCTATGCAAGAAGAGTTGAATAGTTTTGAACGCAACCAAGTGTGGTCATTAGTCAAGAGGCCACCTATCGAGCACAACGTCATTGGAACAAAATGGATTTTCAAGAACAAGCAAGATGAGAATGGTGTAATCATCCGTAACAAGGCAAGGTTAGTGGCACAAGGATACTCACAAGTTGATGGTTTGGACTTTGGTGAGACCTTTGCCCCCGTTGCCCGTCTTGAATCCATTCGCATCTTACTTGCTTATGCTGCTTTCAATGGTTTTACTTTACATAAAATGGATGTGAAGAGTGCTTTCCTTAACGGTCCTCTACAAGAAGTATATGTGTCACAACCACCTGGGTTCGTTGATCCCGATCACAAAGACTATGTGTATAAACTTCATAAGGCTTTGTATGGCCTCAAACAAGCACCTCGTGCTTGGTATGATCATTTTAAGAAGTTTTTACTCGATGATGGTTTTCTGAGAGGGGTGATCGATCCCACTCTTTTTACTAAGAGGGACAAGGGTGATTTGATCTTATGCCAAATCTATGTAGATGATATCATTTTTGCTTCTCCTAACATTCATTCGTGCAAGAAGTTTGCGGCTTCAATGACCAAGAATTTTGAAATGTCACTCAATGCGGATTTGAAGTTCTTTCTCGGATTTCAAATTCAACAATTTCAAGAAGGAATTTTCTTGTCTCAAGCAAAATACCTCAAGGATATCCTAGAGAAGTTTGGCATGTCTGATGCTAGTCCATGCAAGACACCCATGCCAACCA
>NW_021177588.1:0-1515 GCF_002162155.2 Triticum dicoccoides
GGGGGGGTTTCTTGTAAGCCACCCTTTCTCCATGAATCTGTGTTGGATTCCCTGAGCTAGTTGGCTAAGCTAAACAACAACTTGGAGAGTTGGAAGATAAAAGCTTGTCTGACTTAGTTCATGTTAAGGGATATCTTTTGTGCGTGTGTGTGTGTTGAAGAAAGATGATATCTCCATTGATTGGTCTTCGTGATCAGTTGTTGGATCTATTGCCTTGTCAAGACTTTGACTTGAGTATGGGCTATCGTCAAGTCAAATCAGAAACAACGATTTTCGTAATGTTGTCTTACTCGTGGTTGATCCCTCGAGCATACACCATTACATCTTTTGGTCTGACCATTGCTATCATCGTGTTCACATGATGGTGGAAGTCCAGTAATATGGAAAATTCTGATGAGTTGTTGTTGAGCCCATCAGCAGCATTTGTGTCTCCCCCATGATTCATGTTGAACATCAACCTAGTGTTGAAAACCTTGTAAGCAATGCCTTCGTGTTCCGTTCATGAAGCTTATGCTTGGATGAAAGAAGTGACTTTCTCCAAGTTCAGGTGCATTAGGTGTAAGTTGCCGCCATGAATTTGAGAAAGGTTTGTTTTGTTTCCCTTGGAATCATCCCAAATCGGTCATGCATACGTACGAAGTATCCCAAACCTTTTTTTTGAATTTTTTGCCTCTAGATCTTGAAAGCCCCGTAACTTTTTTTGTGTTAGGTTTTTGGGGATTTTGAAAATGTTTAACAGGGTTCCCCCAGTTAAATTCGGATGTAACTTTTCGAGTAGATGATTTTTCATATATAAAACTTTTTAATCTGAGTTCGTATGCAAAAGTTATGCCCATTTTACAAATTTCCAGAGATATTTTGCAAATAAAGTCGAAATTTATATTTGTAAATTTTCCCAACAACTAGACCACATATGACATGGCAAACTTATTTTCTTTTATTTTTTTGACATTTTTATCATTTTTTTTATTTTTTTAAACTGAAAAGGCGGTCCACAGGGGGGGGGGGGGTTTCTTGTAAGCCACCCTTTCTCCATGAATCTGTGTTGGATTCCCTGAGCTAGTTGGCTAAGCTAAACAACAACTTGGAGAGTTGGAAGATAAAAGCTTGTCTGACTTAGTTCATGTTAAGGGATATCTTTTGTGCGTGTGTGTGTGTTGAAGAAAGATGATATCTCCATTGATTGGTCTTCGTGATCAGTTGTTGGATCTATTGCCTTGTCAAGACTTTGACTTGAGTATGGGCTATCGTCAAGTCAAATCAGAAACAACGATTTTCGTAATGTTGTCTTACTCGTGGTTGATCCCTCGAGCATACACCATTACATCTTTTGGTCTGACCATTGCTATCATCGTGTTCACATGATGGTGGAAGTCCAGTAATATGGAAAATTCTGATGAGTTGTTGTTGAGCCCATCAGCAGCATTTGTGTCTCCCCCATGATTCATGTTGAACATCAACCTAGTGTTGAAAACCTTGTAAGCAATGCCTTCGTGTTCCGTTCATGAAGCTTAT
>NW_021177589.1:0-1262 GCF_002162155.2 Triticum dicoccoides
GCGAGGTGGGATAGCGATCGAGATGGAGGGGGATCGAGATCGAGTGTCCATGAAATTTAAAAATATTCATGATAGTTCAAAAAGTACCCATGAAATACAATCGAGAAATGAAGGCTACGATTTAAATACAATCGATCTTAGCTAGCTATCTGTTCACAATCTTCTTGCCCTTCTTTTTCGCAAATGGAGTTCTTCTGTGGAACGGACGTCCTTTAGGTAGGGTGGTCCTGCTTCTTCTTGTGGTGTATGCTGCTACTTCATCATCGTCGTCATGTTCGATCCTCGGGTCGCCGTACTTGTCGAAGTCTTGCTCATTGGCTACTCCATCCATTCCGATGATCTTCCTTTTGCCTCTCCTCACGACAACACGACTGGGCTTTGGCGGGTCGGTAATGAAGAAGCATTGGTCCACTTGGGAAGCCAGTACCCATGGCTCATTTTTCGCGGTGACGTTTGCGCCCGGGTCTTGGATTTGGCTTCGGGTATAACCATGGTGGTGAAATACCGGTCTTCTTTTATGACGTTCTTGGCCCATCTAACACGGAACATCGGGACCTTCTCTCCAGCGTAGCTCAGCTCCCAGATCTCCTCGATCCTTCCGTAGTATCTGTCCTTGTCGTTACCGGTGTAGGATTCCATCGTTACCCCGGAGTTCTGATAACCATCGCTCTTCATGTCCTTGGCCTCGGTGTAGAATGTGTAGCCGTTGATATCGTACGCCTCATAGGTCATCAGGTTGTGCTCGGCGCCCTGTGACAAGGCGAATATGAGTTGTTCTTCCGCGGAAGAATCCTCATGTAAAGGGTACAACAGAAGCTTATGCTTGAACCAACGCGTGAAACATGAGTTGTGCTCTTTGAGTGTATCTCCGTCCGTCCTCTGTTGGCCTCGGTCATTGTATGTCTTTTTAATAAAGGTTTTGTGCTCTACCACCCAAGGATCGACCACGTCTATGTGTTGTAGCGCGACTAGGTTTGCTCTTTCAAAGTCGGCGAGTCGACCCTCGAAGTCGACATGCATTTCGCGGCGACCCTCACGGTGACCCCATCCAGCGAGCCTGCCGAGGTGCCTGTTGACGGGCAGACCAACGGGGTTCTCGATGCCTAGATAATTCGTGCAGTAGGAGATGCACTCTTCGGTCAGAAAGCCCCTGGCTATGCTTCCTTCTGGACGTGACATGTTGCGAACGTATCCTTTGATGACACCATTCATCCTTTCGAACGGCATCATGCTGTGCAGGAACGTCGGCCCGAGTTGGATGA
>NW_021177590.1:0-996 GCF_002162155.2 Triticum dicoccoides
CCGTTCCCCTCCTCGGCCACCGGAGATCATCGCCGTCGATTCGCCGTCTCCAGCGCGTCCCCGAGCCCGCTTCGACGCCCACTGCAACCGCGGTGAGCTCCGCCACCGTTTCCCCCTCTTTTTCCCCTCGTTCCCGCGCCGTAACCTCGTTTCCACCACGGCCGAACCTCCGCCGTCGCCGAGCTCGCCGTCGACGCAGCTCCGGTGACCATTTGGTCACCCCGGCGAGTCCAACAAGTTCGTAAGGCCCCGTAGAGCATCCCTAGCGCCTCGCTTAGCTCGCCTTCGAGCTCCAACCCCGTTTCCGCGCACGACCGAACCCCGGCGGCCGCAGCCGAGCTCGCCGCCGTCGACTCCGGCCACCCCAGGCCCAGCCACGGCCACCGTCCGACGCGCCATCGAGCTAGCTATCCAACGCACCTAGCCGCACGCCGTTTGGAGCACCACAGAGGAAACCCGAGGCCCTTGTACGCCGCGGACCTCGCCGGCGACTAACCACCGGCGGGTTTGACTTGTCTGACCTGGGGTTTGACTCCCCCAGGGTCACTGACGCGTGGGCCCCATCGGCCAGGTGGTCAGTTAGTGCTAATTACCGTTAGTCAACCCCCCCTGACACTGACAGTGGGCCCCAGCGCCACTAATCCCTAATTAGGATTAATTTAATCCTGTTAAACCCCCCCTGTCACTGACGTGTGGCCCCCACACGTCAGGTTTGACCCCAGCCAGCCGCAGTTGACCACTGACGTCATGCTGACGTCATGCTGGCGCAATAATTATATTTCTGGATTTAAATTAAATCAGGAAATTCCAGAATATTATTTAAACTTCAAAAATTCATAACTTTTATTCTGTAACTCCAAATTGGACAAATTATATATGAAAAATGATCAGAAAAATCCAATCTATCCATCTGTACTATTTTCATGCATGATCAAACAAGTTAAATTGATGTTTTAAGCAGAACAAGGAAAAGCACTTTAAAAGGCCATGTTTGAG
>NW_021177591.1:0-1241 GCF_002162155.2 Triticum dicoccoides
TTTTTCGGTATTGTACCGGGAAGGTTCTAGAAGGTTCCGGAGTGGGGCCCACCTGCATGGGGGGACCCACATGGACGTGGGTAGTGGGGGCAAGGCCCCACACCCCTGGTCAAGGCGCACCAAGATCCCCCCTTAGAAGGAATAAGATCATATCCCGAAGGGATAAGATCAAGATCCCTAAAAAGGGGGGATAACAATCGGTGGGGAAGGAAATAATGAGATTTCTTTCCTCCCACCTTGGCCAACGCCCCAATGGACTTGGAGGGCAAGAAACCAGCCCCTCCACCCCTATATATAGTGGGGAGGCGCATGGGAGCTATACACGAAGTTCTGGCGCAGCCCTCCCCCTCTCACAAGTACTCCTCCTCTCCCGCGGTGCTTGGCGAAGCCCTGCTGGATTGCCACGCTCCTCCACCACCACCACGCTGTTGTGCTGCTGCTGGATGGAGTCTTCCTCAACCTCTCCCTCTCTCCTTGCTGGATCAAGGCTTGGGAGACGTCACCGGGCTGTATGTGTGTTGAACGCGGAGGTGCCGTGCGTTCGGCACTTGATCATCGGTGATTTGAATCACGACGAGTACGACTCCATCAACCCCGTTCACTTGAACGCTTCCGCTTAGCGATCTACAAGGGTATGTAGATGCACTCTCTTTCTACTCGTTGCTGGTCTCTCCATAGATAGATCTTGGTGACACGTAGGAAAATTTTGAATTTCTGCTACGTTCCCCAACATTGGCATCAGAGCTAGGTCTATTGCGTAGATTCTTTGCACGAGTAGAACACAAAGTAGTTGTGGGCGTTTATGTTGTTCAATATGCTTACCGTTACTAGTCCAATCTTGTTTCGACGGTATTGTGGGATGAAGCGGCCCGGACCGACCTTACACGTACTCTTACGTGAGACAGGTTCCACCGATTGACATGCACTTGGTGCATAAGGTGGCTAGCGGGTGCCAGTCTCTCCCACTTTAGTCGGAACGGATTCGATGAAAAGGGTCCTTATGAAGGGTAAATAGCAATTGACATATCACGTTGTGGTCTTGCGTAGGTAAGAAACGTTCTTGCTAGAAACCCATAGCAGCCACGTAAAACATGCAACAACAATTAGAGGACGTCTAACTTGTTTTTGCAGGGTATGCTATGTGATGTGATATGGCCAAGAAGAATGTGATGAATGATATGTGATGTATGAGATTGATCATGTTCTTGTAATAGGATTCACGACTTGCATGTCGATGAGTA
>NW_021177592.1:0-1085 GCF_002162155.2 Triticum dicoccoides
GTGCTTACTATTGGAAATATGCCCTAGATGCAATAATAACTTAGTTATTATTATTATATTTCCTTGTTCATGATAATCGTTTATTATCCATGCTATAATTATATTGATAGGAAACTCAGATACATGTGTGGGTACATAGACAACACCATGTCCCTAGTAAGCCTCTAGTTGACTAGCTCGTTGATCAATAGATGGTTACGGTTTCCTGACCATGGACATTGGATGTCATTGATAACGGGATCACATCATTAGGAGAATGATGTGATGGACAAGACCCAATCCTAAGCCTAGCACAAAGATCGTGTAGTTCGTATGCTAAAGCTTTTCTAATGTCAAGTATCATTTCCTTAGACCATGAGATTGTGCAACTCCCGGATACCGTAGGAATGCTTTGGGTGTACCAAACATCACAACGTAACTGGGTGGCTATAAAGGTGCACTACGGGTATCTCCGAAAGTGTCTGTTGGGTTGGCACGAATCGAGAGTGGGATTTGTCACTCCGTGTGATGGAGAGGTATCTCTGGGCCACTCAGTATGACATCATCATAATGTGCACAATGTGACCAAGGGGTTGATCACGTGATGATGTGTTACGGAACGAGTAAAGAGACTTGCCGGTAACGAGATTGCACAAGGTATCGGCATACTGACAATCGACTCTTGGGCAAGTACAATACCGCTAGACAAAGGGGATTGAATACGGGATTGATTGAATCCTCGACATCGTGGTTCATCCGATGAGATCATCGTGGAACATGTGGGAACCAACATGGGTATCCAGATCCCGCTGTTGGTAATTGACCGGAGAACGTCTCGGTCATGTCTGCATGGTTCCCGAACCCGTAGGGTCTACACACTTAAGGTTCGATGACGCTAGGGTTATAGGGAATAGATATACGTGGTTACTGAATGTTGTTTGGAGTCCCGGATGAGATCCCGGACGTCACGAAGAGTTCCGGAATGGTCCGGAGGTAAATATTTATATATGGGAAGTCCTGTTTTGGTCACCGGAAAAGTTTTGGGTGCTATCGGTAATGTACCGGGACCACCGAGAGGGTCTCGGGGGTCCACCAAGTGGGGACAC
>NW_021177593.1:0-1283 GCF_002162155.2 Triticum dicoccoides
GTCTCACTAGTAGTTTCGCGTGGACTTCGACGTTTAGCTTGATACCTCAGCTACGATCTTGTGCCCTCGGCAGGATCTGATAGATAGTCAGGCTTCTCAGCCTTTTTCATTTATAGATGTCTGTACTCAGACATGATAGCTTCCGTTTGTGCTTTGACTTGTATGCTCTGAATGTTGGGTCGTGAGACCCCTGTTTGTAATATCTCGCTCCTCGGAGCCTATGGAATAAATACTTGAGTCGTAGAGTCATGTTGTGATGCCATGTTGTATTTGCACATATCGAGCATATTGTGTGTATGTTATTGAAATGCTTGGTATGTGTGGGATCTGACCATCTAGTTGTTTATCTTTAGTAGCCTCTCTTACCGGGAAATGTCTCCTAGTGTTTCCACCGAGCCATGGTAGCTTGCTACTGCTTCGGAACACTTAGGCTGGCCGGCATGTGTCCTTCTTCATTCCTGTGTCTGTCCCTTCGGGGAAATGTCACGCGGTGAATACCGGAGTCCTGTTAGCCCGCTACATCCCGGTTCACCGGAGTCCTGCTAGCCCAGTGCTACAGCCTGGATTCACTCGCTGATGACCGACATGTTCGATGCTGGGTCATGGATGCCTGTCCCTGTAAGTCTGCGCCGCTTTGGGTTTACGACTAGCCATGTCAGCCCGGGCTCCTTATCATATGGATGCTAGCGACACTGTCATATACGTGTGCCAAAAGGCGCAAACGGTCCCGGGCAAAGGTAAGGCGACACCCGTGGGAATACCGTGCGTGAGGCCGCAAAGTGATATGAGGTGTTACATGCTAGATCGATGTGGCATTGAGTCGGGGTCCTGACAGCATTGGTATCAGAGCTTGACTGCCTGTAGGATTACCAAGCCAAACTGGTCGAAGTTGAGTCTAGAAATTCTTTAGTTATATAAGGGAATTGATTGTGGGATGGAACGTAAGGCTCTTTTTACTCCTTATACCTCATGCCCTTCTGATCTGAGTCATCTTATCTTTCCTGCGGGGATTAAGAGCTAGGCTATCTCTTCTTTCTATTAGGATCACGTGTTACTAATCAGTAGACTTATAAGATTGTTGGATTTAAGTCTCAGTTCAGTTCCTACTACTTCCGTATGTTAATTGTTGATCTCGGAACCTTGATATTGTGCTTCTGAGTGGTTATGCCACCATTTTTGTGATTGTCTCAAATCTTTTTGAGCAATTATAGCCGTTATGCTGTCCGAGTCATCCCAGGTTTCTAAATAGTCCGATGCATTTGCAAATCCCTTCCTTCTGTTTC
>NW_021177594.1:0-1726 GCF_002162155.2 Triticum dicoccoides
ACACGTAAACGCACCCCCGGGGTTCATCAATCGTGGAAATCACATCGGGACCCCAAAACTAAGTAATAATCCAAGAAACGGGCCAGAATCGGCCAAAACTGCGAGACTTGACGACCAACACGAAAGCACACCTTGGGGTTCGACAACAATGGAAATCGCTTTAGGACCCTAAAACGGTGAGTAATAGTCCACGAAAGGGACATAATCGACAAAAACCGCGATTGTTGATGACCGAAACATAAATGCACCAGGGGTTCGTCAATCGTGGAAATCCCCCCGGGACCCGAAACTGCGAGTAATAGTCCACAAAACGGGCCAGAATCGGCCAAAACTGCGAGTGTTGATGAACGACACATAAGTGCATCTTTGGGTTCAACAACTATGGAAATCGCTTCGGGACCCCAAAAAGGTGAGTGATAGTCCACGAAACGGGTTAGAATTGGCCAGAACTATGAGTGTTGACGACGGGCACGTAAACCCACCCCCGGGATCGTGAATCGTGGAAATCGCTCTGGGACCCCAAAACGGTGAGTAATAGTCCACGAGACGGACCAGAATTGGCCAAAATGGTGAGTGTTGATAACCGACACATAAACGCACCCCGGGGATCGCAAATCGTGTAAATCGCTCTAGGACCCCAAAACGGTGAGTAATAGTGCACCAAACGGACCAGAATCAGCCAAAACTGCGATTGTTGATGACCGACACGTAAGCGCACCGTAGGGTTTGTCAATCGTGGAAATCACTTCGGGATGCCAAAACTGTGTAATAGTTCAAACACGGGCCAAAATCGGCCAAAACTGCGAGTCTTGACGACCAACACGCAAGCACACCTTGGGGTTCGACAAAAATGGAAATCTCTTTGGGACCCCAAAACGGTGAGTAATAGTCCACGAAACGGGTCGGAATCAACAAAACCTGCGATTGTTGATGACCGACACGTAAACGCACCCAGAGGTTCGTCAATCATGGAAATCACTCTGGGACCCCAAAACAGTGAGTAATAGTCCACGAGACGGCCAGAATTGGCCAAAATTGTGAGTGTTGATGACCGACACATAAACGCACCCCCGAGGTTCATCAATCATGGAAATCACATCGGGACCCCAAAACTGAGTAATAATCCAAGAAACGGGCCAGAATCGGCCAAAACTGCGAGACTTGACGACCAACACGAAAGCACACCTTGGGGTTCGACAACAATGGAAATCGCTTTAGGACCCTAAAACGGTGAGTAATAGTCCACGAAAGGGACATAATCGACAAAACCCGCGATTGTTGATGACCGAAACATAAATGCACCAGGGGTTCGTCAATCGTGGAAATCCCCCCGGGACCCGAAACAGCGAGTAATAGTCCACAAAACGGGCCAGAATCGGCCAAAACTGCGAGTGTTGATGAACGACACGTAAGCGCATCTTTGGGTTCAACAACTATGGAAATCGCTTCGGGACCCCAAAAAGGTGAGTGATAGTCCACGAAACGGGTCAGAATTGGCCAGAACTATGAGTGTTGACGACGGGCACGTAAACGCACCCCCGGGATCGTGAATCGTGGAAATCGCTCTGGGACCCCAAAACGGTGAGTAATAGTCCACGAGACGGACCAGAATTGGGCAAAATGGTGAGTGTTGATAACCGACACATAAACGCACCCCGGGGATCGCAAATCGTGTAAATCGCTCTAGGACCCCAAAACGGTGAGTAATAGTGCACCAAACGGACCA
>NW_021177595.1:0-1040 GCF_002162155.2 Triticum dicoccoides
ATGGCACCCCTAGAACTAGCCGAGCTTAAGAAACAACTCGATGAGTCCTTGAAAAAGGGTTTCATCCGACCTAGTTCATCTCCGTGGGCTTGCCCCGTTCTCTTCGTCAAGAAGAAGGATGGTACGGACCGGATGGTTGTAGATTACCGACCTGTCAATTTGGTCACAATCAAGAACAAATATCCGCTTCCCAGGATCAACGACCTGTACGATCAGCTCGCTGGATCCTCAGTCTTCTCCAAGATGGATTTGAGGTTGGGCTACCATCAAATCAAAATCAGAAACGGGGACATTCCTAAAACGGCCTTTGTTACTCGTTATGGCCAATACGAGTACACCGTCATGTCCTTCGGTTTAACCAACGCTCCAGCCACCTTTTCTCGGTTAATGAACTCAATCTTCATGGAGTATTTGGATAAATTCGTTGTAGTTTACCTCGATGATATACTCATCTACTCCAAAACCGAGGAAGAACATGCCGAACATCTAAGGCTAGTGTTGAAGAAACTTCGAGAGCATCGCCTTTATGCCAAATTTTCTAAATGTGAATTCTGGTTGCCAGAAGTGACCTATCTAGGTCATGTAATATCTGGTAAAGGTATTGCTGTTAACCCTGAGCGAGTTCAAGCCGTCCTTAATTGGACTCCACCTGAATCGGTCAAGCAAGTTCGGAGTTTTCTGGGCTTAGCGAGCTATTGTCGTCGCTTTGTCGAGAACTTCTCCAAAGTTGCTAAACCTCTAATCGAACTCCTCAAGAAAGATAAGAAGTTCGAGTGGACTCCACAATGTGAGCACAGCTTTCAGGAACTGAAAAGACGCCTGACTTCTGCTCCCGTACTGGTACCGCCAGACTTCTCCAAGGACTTTGTTATCTACTGCGACGCCTCGCGACAAGGACTAGGTTGCATTCTCATGCAAGATCGACACGTAATTGCCTACGCTTCACGGCAATTGCACCCACATGAGGAGAATTATCCTACTCATGATCTAGAGCTTGCAGCTGTAGTCTATGCACTTAAAACCTGGCGACATTACCTCCT
>NW_021177596.1:0-13068 GCF_002162155.2 Triticum dicoccoides
GGAGTAATAGTCGAAGAAACAGGCCAGAATCGGCAAAAACGACGAATGTTGATGACAGACAGTAACTTCACCTTGGAGTTCAACAACCATGGAAATCGCTCTGGGACCCCAAAGCGGTGAGTAATAGTGCACGAAACGGACCAGAATCGGCCAAAATTGTGAGTGTTGATGACCGGCACGTAAACGTACCACGAGGTTCGTAAATCATGGAAATCACTCCGGGACCCCCGAAACTAAGTAATAGTCCAAGAAACGGGCCAAAACCGGCCCAAACTGCGATTGTTGATGACCTACATGTAAGGGCACCTTGGGGTTCAACAACTACGGAAATCGCTTCGGGACTCCAAAACGGTGAGTAATAGTCCATGAAACGAGTCAGAATTGACAAAAACCACGAGTGTTTATGACCGACACGTAAACACACCCCGGGGTTTGTTAATCAAGGAAAGCACTCCGGGACCCCAAAACAGTGAGTAATAGTCCATGAAACGGGCCAGAATCGGACAAAACTGCGAGTGCCACTAAACGAGCCCGAATTGGCCGAAACTGCGAGTGTTGATGATCGACACGTAAACGCATCCCGGGGTTTGTTAATTCTGCAAGTCACACCGGGACCCCAAAACAATGAGTAATAGTCCACGAAACGGGACAGAATCGTCCAAAACTGTGAGTGTTCATGACCGACACCTAAACGCATTTTGGGGTTCAACAACTATGGAAATCGCTTCAGGGCCCCTAAATGTTGATTAATAGTCCACGATTCGCGTCAGAATTGGCCAAAACTGTGAGTATTGAGGACACACACGCAAACACACCCCGGGAATTGTCAATCATGGAAATCGCTCTGGGACGCCAAAACGGTGAGTAATAGTGCACGAAGCGGACCAGAGTCGACCAAAATTGTGTGTCGATGACCGACATGTAAACGCACCACGGAGTTCGTCAATCGTGGAAATCACTGCGGGACCCCCAAAACTAAGTAATAGTGCAAGAAACGGGCCAAAATCGGCCCAAACTGCGATTGTTGATGATCGACACATTAGCGCACCATGCGGTTCAAGAACCATGGACATCTCTTTGGGGCCCCAAAACGGTGAGTAATAGTCCATGAAACGGGCCAGAAGCGGCCCAAAATGCGAGTGTTGCTAACCGACACATAAACGCACCCCGGTGTTCGTCAATCATGGAGACGCCAAAACGGAGTAATAGTCGAAGAAACAGGCCAGAATCGGCAAAAACGACGAATGTTGATGACAGACAGTAACTTCACCTTGGAGTTCAACAACCATGGAAATCGCTCTGGGACCCCAAAGCGGTGAGTAATAGTGCACGAAACGGACCAGAATCGGCCAAAATTGTGAGTGTTGATGACCGGCACGTAAACGCACGACGGGGTTCGTAAATCGTGGAAATCACTCCGGGACCCCCGAAACTAAGTAATAGTCCAAGAAATGGGCCAAAACCGGCCCAAACTGTGATTGTTGATGACCTACATGTAAGCGCACCTTGGGGTTCAACAACTATGGAAATCGCTTCGGTACCCCAAAACGGTGAGTAATAGTCCACGAAACGTGTCAGAATCGACAAAACCACGAGTGTTTATGACCGACACGTAAACGCACCCCGGGGTTTGTTAATCAAGGAAAGCACTCCGGGACCCCAAAACAGTGAGTAATAGTCCATGAAACGGGCCAGAATCGGCCAAAACTGCGAGTGCCACAAAACGAGCCCGAATTGGCCGAAACTGCGAGTGTTGATGATCGACACGTAAATGCACCCCGGGGTTTGTTAATCGTGCAAGTCACACCGGGACCCCAAAACAGTGAGTAATAGTCCACGAAACGGGCCAGAATCGTCCAAAACTGTGAGTGTTCATGACCGACACCTAAACGCATTTGGGGGTTCACCAACTATGGAAATCGCTTCGGGACCCCTAAATGTTGAGTAATAGTCCACGAATCGCGTTAGAATTGGCCAAAACAGTGAGTGTTGAGGACAGACATGCAAACGCACCCCGGGAATTGTCAATCATGGAGATCGCTCTAGGACGCCAAAATGGTGAATAATCGTGCACAAACTGGACCAGAGTCGACCAAAATTGTGTGTTGATGACTGACATGTAAACGCACCACGGAGTTCGTCAATCGTGGAAATCACTGCGGGACGCCCAAAACTAAGTAATAGTGCAAGAAACGGGCCAAAATCGGCCCAAACTGCGATTGTTGATGATCGACACGTAAGCGCACCATGGGGTTCAACAACCATGGAAATCGCTTTGGGGCCCCAACACGGTGAGTAATAGTCCACGAAACGGGCCAGAAGCGGCCCAAAATGCAAGTGTTGCTAACCGACACATAAACGCACCCCGGTGTTCTTCAATCATGGAAATCACACCGGGACGCCAAAACAGAGTAATAGTCCAAGAAACGGGCCAGAATTGGCAAAAACTATGAATGTTGATGACAGGCACGTAAGTGCAACTTGGAGTTCAACAACCATGGAAATCGCTCTGGGACCCCAAAGCGGTGAGTAATAGTGCACGAAACGGACCAGAATCGGCCAAAATTGTGAGTGTTGATGACCGGCACGTAAACGCACGACGGGGTTCGTAAATCGTGGAAATCACTCCGGGACCCCCGAAACTAAGTAATAATCCAAGAAATGGGCCAAAACCGGCCCAAACTGTGATTGTTGATGACCTACATGTAAGCGCACCTTGGGGTTCAACAACTATGGAAATCGCTTCGGTACCCCAAAACGGTGAGTAATAGTCCACGAAACGTGTCAGAATCGACAAAACCACGAGTGTTTATGACCGACACGTAAATGCACCCCGGGGTTTGTTAATCAAGGAAAGCACTCCGGGACCCCAAAACAGTGAGTAATAGTCCATGAAACGGGCCAGAATCGGCCAAAACTGCGAGTGCCACAAAACAAGCCAGAATCGGCCGAAACTGCGAGTGTTGATGATCGACACGTAAACGCATCCCGGGGTTTGTTAATTCTGCAAGTCACACCGGGACCGCAAAACAATGAGTAATAGTCCACGAAACGGGACAGAATCGTCCAAAACTGTGAGTGTTCATGACCGACACCTAAACGCATTTTGGGGTTCAACAACTATGGAAATCGCTTGAGGGCCCCTAAATGTTGATTAATAGTCCACGATTCGCGTCAGAATTGGCCAAAACTGTGAGTATTGAGGACACACACGCAAACACACCCCGGGAATTGTCAATCATGGAAATCGCTCTGGGACGCCAAAACGGTGAGTAATAGTGCACGAAGCGGACCAGAGTCGACCAAAATTGTGTGTCGATGACCGACATGTAAACGCACCACGGAGTTCGTCAATCGTGGAAATCACTGCGGGACCCCCAAAACTAAGTAATAGTGCAAGAAACGGGCCAAAATCGGCCCAAACTGCGATTGTTGATGATCGACACATAAGCGCACCATGCGGTTCAAGAACCATGGACATCGCTTTGGGGCCCCAAAACGGTGAGTAATAGTCCATGAAACGGGCCAGAAGCGGCCCAAAATGCGAGTGTTGCTAACCGACACATAAACGCACCCCGGTGTTCGTCAATCATGGAAATCACACCGGGACGCCAAAATGGAGTAATAGTCGAAGAAACAGGCCAGAATCGGCAAAAACGACGAATGTTGATGACAGACAGTAACTTCACCTTGGAGTTCAACAACCATGGAAATCGCTCTGGGACCCCAAAGCGGTGAGTAATAGTGCACGAAACGGACCAGAATCGGCCAAAATTGTGAGTGTTGATGACCGGCACGTAAACGTACCACGAGGTTCGTAAATCATGGAAATCACTCCGGGACCCCCGAAACTAAGTAATAGTCCAAGAAACGGGCCAAAACCGGCCCAAACTGCGATTGTTGATGACCTACATGTAAGGGCACCTTGGGGTTCAACAACTACGGAAATCGCTTCGGGACTCCAAAACGGTGAGTAATAGTCCATGAAACGAGTCAGAATCGACAAAAACCACGAGTGTTTATGACCGACACGTAAACACACCCCGGGGTTTGTTAATCAAGGAAAGCACTCCGGGACCCCAAAACAGTGAGTAATAGTCCATGAAACGGGCCAGAATCGGACAAAACTGCGAGTGCCACTAAACGAGCCCGAATTGGCCGAAACTGCGAGTGTTGATGATCGACACGTAAACGCATCCCGGGGTTTGTTAATTCTGCAAGTCAAACCTGGACCCCAAAACAATGAGTAATAGTCCACGAAACGGGACAGAATCGTCCAAAACTGTGAGTGTTCATGACCGACACCTAAACGCATTTTGGGGTTCAACAACTATGGAAATCGCTTCGGGGCCCCTAAATGTTGAGTAATAGTCCACGAATCGCGTCAGAATTGGCCAAAACTGTGAGTATTGAGGACACACACGCAAACACACCCCGGGAATTGTCAATCATGGAAATCGCTCTGCGACACCAAAACGGTGAGTAATAGTGCACGAAGCGGACCAGAGTCGACCAAAATTGTGTATCGATGACCGACATGTAAACGCACCACGGAGTTCGTCAATCGTGGAAATCACTGCGGGACCCCCAAAACTAAGTAATAGTGCAAGAAACGGGCCAAATCGGCCCAAACTGCGATTGTTGATGATCGACACATAAGCGCACCATGGGGTTCAAGAACCATGGACATCGCTTTGGGGCCCCAAAATGGTGAGTAATAGTCCATGAAACGGGCCAGAAGCGGCCCAAAATGCGAGTGTTGCTAACCGACACATAAACGCACCCCGGTGTTCGTGAATCATGGAAATCACACCAGGGCGCCAAAACGGAGTAATATGCGAAGAAACAGGCCAGAATCGGCAAAAACGACGAATGTTGATGACAGACAGTAACTGCACCTTGGAGTTCAACAACCATGGAAATCGCTCTGGGACCCCAAAGCGGTGAGTAATAGTGCACGAAACGGACCAGAATCGGCCAAAATTGTGAGTGTTGATGACAGGCACGTAAACGTACCACGGGGTTCGTAAATCGTGGAAATCACTCCGGGACCCCTGAAACTAAATAATAGTCCAAGAAACGGGCCAAAACCGGCCCAAACTGCGATTGTTGATGACCTACATGTAAGCGCACCTTGGGGTTCAAGAACTACGGAAATCGCTTCGGGACGCCAAAACGGTGAGTAATAGTCCATGAAACGAGTCAGAATCGACAAAAACCACGAGTGTTTATGACCGACACGTAAACACACCCCGGGGTTTGTTAATCAAGGAAAGCACTCCGGGACCCCAAAACAGTGAGTAATAGTCCATGAAACGGGCCAGGATCGGACAAAACTGCGAGTGCCACTAAACGAGCCCGAATTGGCCGAAACTGCGAGTGTTGATGATCGACACGTAAACGCATCCCGGGGTTGTTAATTCTGCAAGTCAAACCTGGACCCCAAAACAATGAGTAATAGTCCACGAAACGGGACAGAATCTTCCAAAACTGTGAGTGTTCATGACCGACACCTAAACGCATTTTGGGGTTCAACAACTATGGAAATCGCTTCGGGGCCCCTAAATGTTGAGTAATAGTCCACGAATCGCGTCAGAATTGGCCAAAACTGTGAGTATTGCGGACACACACGCAAACACACCCCGGGAATTGTCAATCATGGAAATCGCTCTGGGACGCCAAAACGATGAGTAATAGTGCACGAAGCGGACCAGAGTCGACCAAAATTGTGTGTCGATGACCGACATGTAAACGCACCACGGAGTTCGTCAATCGTGGAAATCACTGCGGGACCCCCAAAACTAAGTAATAGTGCAAGAAACGGGCCAAAATCGGCCCAAACTGCGATTGTTGATGATCGACACATAAGCGCACCATGCGGTTCAAGAACCATGGACATCGCTTTGGGGCCCCAAAACGGTGAGTAATAGTCCATGAAACGGGCCAGAAGCGGCCCAAAATGCGAGTGTTGCTAACCGACACATAAACGCACCCCGGTGTTCGTCAATCATGGAAATCACACCGGGACGCCAAAACGGAGTAATAGTCGAAGAAACAGGCCAGAATCGGCAAAAACGACGAATGTTGATGACAGACAGTAACTTCACCTTGGAGTTCGACAACCATGGAAATCGCTCTGGGACCCCAAAGCGGTGAGTAATAGTGCACGAAACGGACCAGAATCGGCCAAAATTGTGAGTGTTGATGACCGGCACGTAAACGTACCACGAGGTTCGTAAATCATGGAAATCACTCCGGGACCCCCGAAACTAAGTAATAGTCCAAGAAACGGGCCAAAACCGGCCCAAACTGCGATTGTTGATGACCTACATGTAAGCGCACCTTGGGGTTCAACAACTACGGAAATCGCTTCGGGACTCCAAAACGGTGAGTAATAGTCCATGAAACGAGTCAGAATCGACAAAAACCATGAGTGTTTATGACCGACACGTAAACACACCCCGGGGTTTGTTAATCAAGGAAAGCACTCCGGGACCCCAAAACAGTGAGTAATAGTCCATGAAACGGGCCAGAATCGGACAAAACTGCGAGTGCCACTAAAAGAGCCCGAATTGGCCGAAACTGCGAGTGTTGATGATCGACACGTAAACGCATCCCGGGGTTTGTTAATTCTGCAAGTCAAACCTGGACCCCAAAACAATGAGTAATAGTCCACGAAACGGGACAGAATCGTCAAAACTGTGAGTGTTCATGACCGACACCTAAACGCATTTTGGGGTTCAACAACTATGGAAATCGCTTCGGGGCCCCTAAATGTTGAGTAATAGTCCACGAATCGCGTCAGAATTGGCCAAAACTGTGAGTATTGAGGACACACACGCAAACACACCCCGGGAATTGTCAATCATGGAAATCGCTCTGGGACGCCAAAACGATGAGTAATAGTGCACGAAGCGGACCAGAGTCGACCAAAGTTGTGTGTCGATGACCGACATGTAAACGCACCACGGAGTTCGTCAATCGTGGAAATCACTGCGGGACCCCCAAAACTAAGTAATAGTGCAAGAAACGGGCCAAAATCGGCCCAAACTGCGATTGTTGATGATCGACACATAAGCGCACCATGCGGTTCAAGAACCATGGACATCGCTTTGGGGCCCCAAAACGGTGAGTAATAGTCCATGAAACGGGCCAGAAGCGGCCCAAAATGCGAGTGTTGCTAACCGACACATAAACGCACCCCGGTGTTCGTCAATCATGGAAATCACACCGGGACGCCAAAACGGAGTAATAGTCGAAGAAACAGGCCAGAATCGGCAAAAACGACGAATGTTGATGACAGACAGTAACTTCACCTTGGAGTTCAACAACCATGGAAATCGCTCTGGGACCCCAAAGCGGTGAGTAATAGTGCACGAAACGGACCAGAATCGGCCAAAATTGTGAGTGTTGATGACCGGCACGTAAACATACCACGAGGTTCGTAAATCATGGAAATCACTCCGGGACCCCCGAAACTAAGTAATAGTCCAAGAAACGGGCCAAAACCGGCCCAAACTGCGATTGTTGATGACCTACATGTAAGCGCACCTTGGGGTTCAACAACTACGGAAATCGCTTCGGGACTCCAAAACGGTGAGTAATAGTCCATGAAACGAGTCAGAATCGACAAAAACCACGAGTGTTTATGACCGACACGTAAACACACCCCGGGGTTTGTTAATCAAGGAAAGCACTCCGGGACCCCAAAACAGTGAGTAATAGTCCATGAAACGGGCCAGAATCGGACAAAACTGCGAGTGCCACTAAACGAGCCCGAATTGGCCGAAACTGCGAGTGTTGATGATCGACACGTAAAGGCATCCCGGGGTTTGTTAATTCTGCAAGTCAAACCTGGACCCCAAAACAATGAGTAATAGTCCACGAAACGGGACAGAATCTTCCAAAACTGTGAGTGTTCATGACCGACACCTAAACGCATTTTGGGGTTCAACAACTATGGAAATCGCTTCGGGGCCCCTAAATGTTGAGTAATAGTCCACGAATCACGTCAGAATTGGCCAAAACTGTGAGTATTGAGGACACACACGCAAACACACCCCGGGAATTGTCAATCATGGAAATCGCTCTGCGACACCAAAACGGTGAGTAATAGTGCACGAAGCGGACCAGAGTCGACCAAAATTGTGTGTCGATGACCGACATGTAAACGCACCACGGAGTTCGTCAATCGTGGAAATCACTGCGGGACCCCCAAAACTAAGTAATAGTGCAAGAAACGGGCCAAAATCGGCCCAAACTGCGATTGTTGATGATCGACACATCACCATGGGGTTCAAGAACCATGGACATCGCTTTGGGGCCCCAAAATGGTGAGTAATAGTCCATGAAACGGGCCAGAAGTGGCCCAAAATGCGAGTGTTGCTAACCGACACATAAACGCACCCCGGTGTTCGTCAATCATGGAAATCACACCAGGGCGCCAAAACGGAGTAATATTCGAAGAAACAGGCCAGAATCGGCAAAAACGACGAATGTTGATGACAGACAGTAACTGCACCTTGGAGTTCAACAACCATGGAAATCGCTCTGGGACCCCAAAGCGGTGAGTAATAGTGCACGAAACGGACCAGAATCGGCCAAAATTGTGAGTGTTGATGACCGGCACGTAAACGTACCACGGGGTTCGTAAATCGTGGAAATCACTCCGGGACCCCCGAAACTAAGTAATAGTCCAAGAAACGGGCCAAAACCGGCCCAAACTGCGATTGTTGATGACCTACATGTAAGCGCACCTTGGGGTTCAACAACTATGGAAATCGCTTCGGGACCCCAAAACGGTGAGTAATAGTCCACGAAACGAGTCAGAGTCGACAAAAACCACGAGTGTTTATGACCGACACGTAAACGCACCCCGGGGTTTGTTAATCAAGGAAAGCACTCCGGGACCCCAAAACAGTGAGTAATAGTCCACAAAACAAGCCAGAATCGGCCGAAACTGCGAGTGTTGATGATCGACACGTAAACGCACCCCGGGGTTTGTTAATCGTGCAAGTCACACCGGGACCCCAAAACAGTGAGTAATAGTCCACGAAACGGGCCAGAATCATCCAAAACTGTGAGTGTTCATGACCGACACCTAAACGCATTTGGGGGTTCACCAACTATGGAAATCGCTTCGGGACCCCTAAATGTTGAGTAATAGTCCACGAATCGCGTTAGAATTGGCCAAAACAGTGAGTGTTGAGGACAGACATGCAAACGCACCCCGGGAATTGTCAATCATGGAGATCGCTCTGGGACGCCAAAATGGTGAACAATCGTGCATGAAATGGACCAGAGTCGACCAAAATTGTGTGTTGATGACTGACATGTAAACGCACCACGGAGTTCGTCAATCGTGGAAATCACTGCGGGACGCCCAAAACTAAGTAATAGTGCAAGAAACGGGCCAAAATCGGCCCAAACTGCGATTGTTGATGATCGACACGTAAGCGCACCATGGGGTTCAACAACAATGGAAATCGCTTTGGGGCCCCAACACGGTGAGTAATAGTCCACGAAACGGGCCAGAAACGGGCCAGAATGCGAGTGTTGCTAACCGACACATAAACGCACCCCGGTGTTCGTCAATCATGGAAATCACACCGGGACGCCAAAACAGAGTAATAGTCCAAGAAACGGGCCAGAATTGGCAAAAACTATGAATGTTGATGACAGGCACGTAAATGCAACTTGGAGTTCAACAACCATGGAAATCGCTCTGGGACCCCAAAGCGGTGAGTAATAGTGCACGAAACGGACCAGAATCGGCCAAAATTGTGAGTGTTGATGACCGGCACGTAAACGCACGACGGGGTTCGTAAATCGTGGAAATCACTCCGGGACCCCCGAAACTAAGTAATAGTCCAAGAAATGGGCCAAAACCGGCCCAAACTGTGATTGTTGATGACCTACATGTAAGCGCACCTTGGGGTTCAACAACTATGGAAATCGCTTCGGTACCCCAAAACGGTGAGTAATAGTCCACGAAACGTGTTAGAATCGACAAAACCACGAGTGTTTATGACCGACACGTAAACGCACCCCGGGGTTTGTTAATCAAGGAAAGCACTCCGGGACCCCAAAACAGTGAGTAATAGTCCATGAAACGGGCCAGAATCGGCCAAAACTGCGAGTGCCACAAAACAAGCCAGAATCGGCCGAAACTGCGAGTGTTGATGATCGACACGTAAACGCACCCCGGGGTTTGTTAATTCTGCAAGTCACACAGGGACCCCAAAACAATGAGTAATAGTCCACGAAACGGGACAGAATCGTCCAAAACTGTGAGTGTTCATGACCGACACCTAAACGCATTTTGGGGTTCAACAACTATGGAAATCGCTTCGGGGCCCCTAAATGTTGATTAATAGTCCACGAATCGCGTCAGAATTGGCCAAAACTGTGAGTATTGAGGACACACACGCAAACGCACCCCAGGAATTGTCAATCATGGAAATCGCTCTGGGACGCCAAAACGGTGAGTAATAGTGCACGAAGCGGACCAGAGTCGACCAAAATTGTGTGTCGATGACCGACATGTAAACGCACCACGGAGTTCGTCAATCGTGGAAATCACTGCGGGACCCCCAAAACTAAGTAATAGTGCAAGAAACGGGCCAAAATTGGCCCAAACTGCGATTGTTGATGATCGACACGTAAGCGCACCATGGGGTTCAAGAACCATGGACATCGCTTTGGGGCCCCAAAACGGTGAGTAATAGTCCATGAAACGGGCTAGAATCGGCCCAAAATGCGAGTGTTGCTAACCGACACATAAACGCACCCCGGTGTTCGTCAATCATGGAAATCACACCGGGACGCAAAAACGGAGTAATAGTCAAAGAAACAGGCCAGAATCGGCAAAAACGACGAATGCTGATGACAGACAGTAACTGCACCTTGGAGTTCAACAACCATGGAAATCGCTCTGGGACCCCAAAGCGGTGAGTAATAGTGCACGAAACGGACCAGAATCGGCCAAAATTGTGAGTGTTGATGACCGGCACGTAAACGTACCACGGGGTTCGTAAATCATGGAAATCACTCCGGGACCCCCGAAACTAAGTAATAGTCCAAGAAACGGGCCAAAACCGGCCCAAACTGCGATTGTTGATGACCTACATGTAAGCGCACCTTGGGGTTCAACAACTATGGAAATCGCTTCGGGACCCCAAAACGGTGAGTAATAGTCCACGAAACGAGTCAGAGTCGACAAAAACCACGAGTGTTCATGACCGACACGTAAACGCACCTCGGGGTTTGTTAATCAAGGAAAGCACTCCGGGACCCCAAAATAGTGAGTAATAGTCCATGAAACGGGCCAGAATCGGCCAAAACTGCGAGTGCCACAAAACAAGCCAAAATCGGCCGAAACTGCGAGTGTTGATGATCGACACGTAAACGCACCCCGGGGTTTGTTAATCGTGCAAGTCACACCGGGACCCCAAAACAATGAGTAATAGTCCACGAAACGGGACATAATCGTCCAAAACTGTGAGTGTTCATGACCGACACCTAAATGCATTTGGGGGTTCACCAACTATGGAAATCGCTTCGGGACCCCTAAATGTTGAGTAATAGTCCACGAATCGCGTTAGAATTGGCCAAAACAGTGAGTGTTGAGGACAGACATGCAAACGCACCCCGGGAATTGTCAATCATGGAGATCGCTCTGGGACGCCAAAATGGTGAATAATCGTGCACGAAATGGACCAGAGTCGACCAAAATTGTGTGTTGATGACTGACATGTAAACGCACCACGGAGTTCGTCAATCGTGGAAATCACTGCGGGACGCCCAAAACTAAGTAATAGTGCAAGAAACGGGCCAGAATCGGCCCAAACTGCGATTGTTGATGATCGACACATAAGCGCACCATGGGGTTCAAGAACCATGGACATCGCTTTGGGGCCCCAAAACGGTGAGTAATAGTCCATGAAACGGGCTAGAATCGGCCCAAAATGCGAGTGTTGCTAACCGACACATAAACGCACCCCGGTGTTCGTCAATCATGGAAATCACACCGGGACGCCAAAACGGAGTAATAGTCGAAGAAACAGGCCAGAATCGGCAAAAACGACGAATGTTGATGACAGACAGTAACTGCACCTTGGAGTTCAACAACCATGGAAATCGCTCTGGGACCCCAAAGCGGTGAGTAATAGTGCACGAAACGGACCAGAATCGGCCAAAATTGTGAGTGTTGATGACCGGCACGTAAACGTACCACGGGGTTCGTAAATCATGGAAATCACTCCGGGACCCCCGAAACTAAGTAATAGTCCAAGAAACGGGCCAAAACCGGCCCAAACTGCGATTGTTGATGACCTACATGTAAGCGCACCTTGGGGTTCAACAACTATGGAAATCGCTTCGGGACCCCAAAACGGTGAGTAATAGTCCACGAAACGAGTCAGAGTCGACAAAAACCACGAGTGTTCATGACCGACACGTAAACGCACCTCGGGGTTTGTTAATCAAGGAAAGCACTCCGGGACCCCAAAATAGTGAGTAATAGTCCATGAAACGGGCCAGAATCGGCCAAAACTGCGAGTGCCACAAAACAAGCCAGAATCGGCTGAAACTGCGAGTGTTGATGATCGACACGTAAACGCACCCCGGGGTTTGTTAATCGTGCAAGTCACACCGGGACCCCAAAACAATGAGTAATAGTCCACGAAACGGGACATAATCGTCCAAAACTGTGAGTGTTCATGACCGACACCTAAATGCATTTGGGGGTTCACCAACTATGGAAATCGCTTCGGGACCCCTAAATGTTGAGTAATAGTCCACGAATCGCGTTAGAATTGGCCAAAACAGTGAGTGTTGAGGACAGACATGCAAACGCACCCCGGGAATTGTCAATCATGGAGATCGCTCTGGGACGCCAAAATGGTGAATAATCGTGCACGAAATGGACCAGAGTCGACCAAAATTGTGTGTTGATGACTGACATGTAAACGCACCACGGAGTTCGTCAATCGTGGAAATCACTGCGGGACGCCCAAAACTAAGTAATAGTGCAAGAAACGGGCCAGAATCGGCCCAAACTGCGATTGT
>NW_021177596.1:14465-26766 GCF_002162155.2 Triticum dicoccoides
GTGTTCATCAATCATGGAAATCACACCGGGACGCCAAAACGGAGTAATAGTCAAAGAAACAGGCCAGAATCGGCAAAAACGACGAATGTTGATGACAGACAGTAACTGCACCTTGGAGTTCAACAACCATGGAAATCGCTCTGGGACCCCAAAGCGGTGAGTAATAGTGCACGAAACGGACCAGAATCGGCCAAAATTATGAGTGTTGATGACCGGCACGTAAACGTACCACGGGGTTCGTAAATCGTGGAAATCACTCCGGGACCCCAAAAACTAAGTAATAGTCCAAGAAACGGGCGAAAACCGGCCCAAACTGCGATTGTTGATGACCTACATGTAAGCGCACCTTTGGGTTCAACAACTATGGAAATCGCTTCGGGACCCCAAAACGGTGAGTAATAGTCCACGAAACGAGTCAGAATCGACAAAAACCACGAGTGTTTATGACCGACACGTAAACGCACCCCGGGGTTTGTTAATCAAGGAAAGCACTCCGGGACCCCAAAACAGTGAGTAATAGTCCATGAAACGGGCCAGAATCGGCCAAAACTGCGAGTGCCACAAAACAAGCCAGAATCGGCCCAAAATGCAAGTGTTGATGATCGACACGTAAACGCACCCCGGGGTTTGTTAATCGTGCAAGTCACACCGGGACCCCAAAACAGTGAGTAATAGTCCACGAAACGGGCCAGAATCGTCCAAAACTGTGAGTGTTCATGACCGACACCTAAACGCATTTGGGGGTTCACCTACTATGGAAATCGCTTCGGGACCCCTAAATGTTGAGTAATAGTCCACGAATCGCGTTAGAATTGGCCAAAATAGTGAGTGTTGAGGACAGACATGCAAACGCACCCCGGGAATTGTCAATCATGGAGATCGCTCTGGGACGCCAAAATGGTGAATAATCGTGCACCAAATGGACCAGAGTCGACCAAAATTGTGTGTTGATGACTGACATGTAAACGCACCACGGAGTTCGTCAATCGTGGAAATCACTGCGGGACGCCCAAAACTAAGTAATAGTGCAAGAAACGGGCCAAAATCGGCCCAAACTGCGATTGTTGATGATCGACACGTAAGCGCACCATGGGGTTCAACAACAATGGAAATCGCTTTGGGGCCCCAACACGGTGAGTAATAGTCCACGAAACGGGCCAGAAGCGGCCCAAAATGCGAGTGTTGCTAACCGACACATAAACGCACACCGGTGTTCGTCAATCATGGAAATCACACCGGGACGCCAAAACAGAGTAATAGTCCAAGAAACGGGCCAGAATTGGCAAAAACTATGAATGTTGCTGACAGGCACGTAAGTGCAACTTGGAGTTCAACAACCATGGAAATCGCTCTGGGACCCCAAAGCGGTGAGTAATAGTGCACGAAACGGACCAGAATCGGCCAAAATTGTGAGTGTTGATGACCGGCACGTAAATGCACGACGGGGTTCGTAAATCATGGAAATCACTCCGGGACCCCCGAAACTAAGTAATAGTCCAAGAAATGGGCCAAAACCGGCCCAAACTATGATTGTTGATGACCTACATGTAAGCGCACCTTGGGGTTCAACAACTATGGAAATAGCTTCGGTACCCCAAAATGGTGAGTAATAGTCCACGAAACGTGTCAGAATCGACAAAACCACGAGTGTTTATGACCGACACGTAAACGCACCCCGGGGTTTGTTAATCAAGGAAAGCACTTCGGGACCCCAAAACAGTGAGTAATAGTCCATGAAACGGGCCAGAATCGGCCAAAACTGCGAGTGCCACAAAACAAGCCAGAATCGGCCGAAACTGCGAGTGTTGATGATCGACACGTAAACGCACCCCGGGGTTTGTTAATTCTGTAAGTGACACCGGGACCCCAAAACAATGAGTAATAGTCCACGAAACGGGACAGAATCGTCCAAAACTGTGAGTGTTCATGACCGACACCTAAACGCATTTTGGGGTTCAACAACTATGGAAATCGCTTCGGGGCCCCTAAATGTTGATTAATAGTCCACGAATCGCGTCAGAATTGGCCAAAACTGTGAGTATTGAGGACACACACGCAAACACACCCCGGGAATTGTCAATCATGGAAATCGCTCTGGGACGCCAAAACTGTGAGTAATAGTGCACGAAGCGGACCAGAATCGACCAAAATTGTGTGTCGATGACTGACATGTAAACGCACCACGGAGTTCGTCAATCGTGGAAATCACTGCGGGACCCCCAAAACTAAGTAATAGTGCAAGAAACGGGCCAAAATCGGCCCAAACTGCGATTGTTGATGATCGACACATAAGCGCACCATGGGGTTCAAGAAACATGGACATCGCTTAGGGGCCCCAAAACGGTGAGTAATAGTCCATGAAACGGCCTAGAATCGGCCCAAAATGCGAGTGTTGCTAACCGACACATAAACGCACCCCAGTGTTCATCAATCATGGAAATCACACCGGGACGCCAAAACGGAGTAATAGTCAAAGAAACAGGCCAGAATCGGCAAAAACGACGAATGTTGATGACAGACAGTAACTGCACCTTGGAGTTCAACAACCATGGAAATCGCTCTGGGACCCCAAAGCGGTGAGTAATAGTGCACGAAACGGACCAGAATCGGCCAAAATTATGAGTGTTGATGACCGGCACGTAAACGTACCACGGGGTTCGTAAATCGTGGAAATCACTCCGGGACCCCAAAAACTAAGTAATAGTCCAAGAAACGGGCGAAAACCGGCCCAAACTGCGATTGTTGATGACCTACATGTAAGCGCACCTTTGGGTTCAACAACTATGGAAATCGCTTCGGGACCCCAAAACGGTGAGTAATAGTCCACGAAACGAGTCAGAATCGACAAAAACCACGAGTGTTTATGACCGACACGTAAACGCACCCCGGGGTTTGTTAATCAAGGAAAGCACTCCGGGACCCCAAAACAGTGAGTAATAGTCCATGAAACGGGCCAGAATCGGCCAAAACTGCGAGTGCCACAAAACAAGCCAGAATCGGCCCAAAATGCAAGTGTTGATGATCGACACGTAAATGCACCCCGGGGTTTGTTAATCGTGCAAGTCACACCGGGACCCCAAAACAGTGAGTAATAGTCCACGAAATGGGCCAGAATCGTCCAAAACTGTGAGTGTTCATGACCGACACCTAAACGCATTTTGGGGTTTAACAACTATGGAAATCGCTTCGGGACCCCTAAATGTTGAGTAATAGTCCACGAATCGCGTTAGAATTGGCCGAAACTGTGAGTGTTGAGGACAGACATGCATACGCACCCCGGGAATTGTCAATCATGGAAATCGCTCTGGGACGCCAAAATGGTGAATAATCGTGCACGAAATGGACCAGAGTCGACCAAAATTGTGTGTTGATGACTGACATGTAAACGCACCACGGAGTTCGTCAATCGTGGAAATCACTGCGGGACGCCTAAAACTAAGTAATAGTGCAAGATACGGGCCAAAATCGGCCCAAACTGCGATTGTTGATGATCGACACGTAAGTGCACCATGGGGTTCAACAACCATGGAAATCGCTTTGGGGCCCCAACACGGTGAGTAATAGTCCACGAAACGGGCCAGAAGCGGCCCAAAATGCGAGTGTTGCTAACCGACACATAAACGCACCCCGGTGTTCGTCAATCATGGAAATCACACCGGGACGCCAAACAGAGTAATAGTCCAAGAAACGGGCCAGAATTAGCAAAAACTATGAATGTTGATGACAGACACGTAAGTGCACCTTGGAGTTCAACAACCATGGAAATCGCTCTGGGACCCCAAAGCGGTGAGTAAAAGTGCACAAAACGGACCAGAATCGGCCAAAATTGTGAGTGTTGATGACCGACACGTAAACGCACGACGGGGTTCGTAAATCATGGAAATCACTCCGGGACCCCCGAAACTAAGTAATAGTCCAAGAAATGGGCCAAAACCGGCCCAAACTGCGATTGTTGATGACCTACATGTAAGCGCACCTTGGGGTTCAACAACTATGGAAATCGCTTCGGTACCCCAAAACGGTGAGTAATAGTCCACAAAACGTGTCAGAATCGACAAAAACCACGAGTGTTTATGACCGACACGTAAACGCACCCCGGGGTTTGTTAATCAAGGAAAGCACTCCGGGACCCCAAAACAGTGAGTAATAGTCCATGAAACGGGCCAGAATCGGCCAAAACTGCGAGTGCCACAAAACAAGCCAGAATCGGCCCAAAATGCAAGTCGCACCGTGGTTTGTTAATCGTGCAAGTCGCACCGGGACCCCAAAACAGTGAGTAATAGTCCACGAAATGGGCCAGAATCGTCCAAAACTGTGAGTGTTCATGACCGACACCTAAACGCATTTTGGGGTTTAACAACTATGGAAATCGCTTCGGGACCCCTAAATGTTGAGTAATAGTCCACGAATCGCGTTAGAATTGGCCGAAACTGTGAGTGTTGAGGACAGACATGCATACGCACCCCGGGAATTGTCAATCATGGAAAATCGCTCTGGGACGCCAAAATGGTGAATAATCGTGCACGAAATGGACCAGAGTCGACCAAAATTGTGTGTTGATGACTGACATGTAAACGCACCACGGAGTTCGTCAATCGTGGAAATCACTGCGGGACGCCTAAAACTAAGTAATAGTGCAAGATACGGGCCAAAATCGGCCCAAACTGCGATTGTTGATGATCGACACGTAAGTGCACCATGGGGTTCAACAACCATGGAAATCGCTTTGGGGCCCCAACACGGTGAGTAATAGTCCACGAAACGGGCCAGAAGCGGCCCAAAATGCGAGTGTTGCTAACCGACACATAAACGCACCCCGGTGTTCGTCAATCATGGAAATCACACCGGGACGCCAAACAGAGTAATAGTCCAAGAAACGGGCCAGAATTAGCAAAAACTATGAATGTTGATGACAGACACGTAAGTGCACCTTGGAGTTCAACAACCATGGAAATCGCTCTGGGACCCCAAAGCGGTGAGTAAAAGTGCACAAAACGGACCAGAATCGGCCAAAATTGTGAGTGTTGATGACCGACGTGTAAACGCACGACGGGGTTCGTAAATCATGGAAATCACTCCGGGACCCCCGAAACTAAGTAATAGTCCAAGAAATGGTCCAAAACCGGCCCAAACTGCGATTGTTGATGACCTACATGTAAGCGCACCTTGGGGTTCAACAACTATGGAAATCGCTTCGGTACCCCAAAACGGTGAGTAATAGTCCACAAAACGTGTCAGAATCGACAAAAACCACGAGTGTTTATGATCGACACGTAAACGCACCCCGGGGTTTGTTAATCAAGGAAAGCACTCCGGGACCCCAAAACAGTGAGTAATAGTCCATGAAACGGGCCAGAAACGGCCAAAACTGCGAGTGCCACAAAACAAGCCAGAATCGGCCGAAACTGCGAGTGTTGATGATCGACACGTAAACGCACCCCGGGGTTTGTTAATTCTGTAAGTCACACCGGGACCCCAAAACAATGAGTAATAGTCCACGAAACGGGACAGAATCGTCCAAAACTGTGAGTGTTCATGACCGACACCTAAACGCATTTTAGGGTTCAACAACTATGGAAATCGCTTCGGGGCCCCTAAATGTTGATTAATAGTCCACGAATCGCGTCAGAATTGGCCAAAACTGTGAGTATTGAGGACACACACGCAAACACACCCCGGGAATTGTCAATCATGGAAATCGCTCTGGGACGCCAAAACTGTGAGTAATAGTGCACGAAGCGGACCAGAGTCGACCAAAATTGTGTGTCGATGACTAACATGTAAACGCACCACGGAGTTCGTCAATCGTGGAAATCACTGCGGGACCCCCAAAACTAAGTAATAGTGCAAGAAACGGGCCAAAATCGGCCCAAACTGCGATTGTTGATGATCGACACATAAGCGCACCATGGGGTTCAAGAACCATGGACATCGCTTAGGGGCCCCAAAACGGTGAGTAATAGTCCATGAAACGGCCTAGAATCGGCCCAAAATGCGAGTGTTGCTAACCGACACATAAACGCACCCCGGTGTTCATCAATCATGGAAATCACACCGGGACGCCAAAACGGAGTAATAGTCAAAGAAACAGGCCAGAATCGGCAAAAACGACGAATGTTGATGACAGACAGTAACTGCACCTTGGAGTTCAACAACCATGGAAATCGCTCTGGGACCCCAAAGCGGTGAGTAATAGTGCACGAAACGGACCAGAATCGGCCAAAATTATGAGTGTTGATGACCGGCACGTAAACGTACCACGGGGTTCGTAAATCGTGGAAATCACTCCGGGACCCCAAAAACTAAGTAATAGTCCAAGAAACGGGCGAAAACCGGCCCAAACTGCGATTGTTGATGACCTACATGTAAGCGCACCTTTGGGTTCAACAACTATGGAAATCGCTTCGGGACCCCAAAACGGTGAGTAATAGTCCACGAAACGAGTCAGAATCGACAAAAACCACGAGTGTTTATGACCGACACGTAAACGCACCCCGGGGTTTGTTAATCAAGGAAAGCACTCCGGGACCCCAAAACAATGAGTAATAGTCCATGAAACGGGCCAGAATCGGCCAAAACTGCGAGTGCCACAAAACAAGCCAGAATCGGCCCAAAATGCAAGTGTTGATGATCGACACGTAAATGCACCCCGGGGTTTGTTAATCGTGCAAGTCACACCGGGACCCCAAAACAGTGAGTAATAGTCCACGAAATGGGCCAGAATCGTCCAAAACTGTGAGTGTTCATGACCGACACCTAAACGCATTTTGGGGTTTAACAACTATGGAAATCGCTTCGGGACCCCTAAATGTTGAGTAATAGTCCACGAATCGTGTTAGAATTGGCCGAAACTGTGAGTGTTGAGGACAGACATGCAAACGCACCCCGGGAATTGTCAATCATGGAAATCGCTCTGGGACGCCAAAATGGTGAATAATCGTGCACGAAATGGACCAGAGTCGACCAAAATTGTGTGTTGATGACTGACATGTAAACGCACCACGGAGTTCGTCAATCGTGGAAATCACTGCGGGACGCCTAAAACTAAGTAATAGTGCAAGATACGGGCCAAAATCGGCCCAAACTGCGATTGTTGATGATCGACACGTAAGTGCACCATGGGGTTCAACAACCATGGAAATCGCTTTGGGGCCCCAAAACGGTGAGTAATAGTCCACGAAACGGTCCAGAAGCGGCCCAAAATGCGAGTGTTGCTAACCGACACATAAACGCACCCCGGTGTTCGTCAATCATGGAAATCACACCGGGACGCCAAACAGAGTAATAGTCCAAGAAACGGGCCAGAATTAGCAAAAACTATGAATGTTGATGACAGACACGTAAGTGCACCTTGGAGTTCAACAACCATGGAAATCGCTCTGGGACCCCAAAGCGGTGAGTAAAAGTGCACAAAACGGACCAGAATCGGCCAAAATTGTGAGTGTTGATGACCGACACGTAAACGCACGACGGGGTTCTTAAATCATGGAAATCACTCCGGGACCCCCGAAACTAAGTAATAGTCCAAGAAATGGGCCAAAACCGGCCCAAACTGCGATTGTTGATGACCTACATGTAAGCGCACCTTGGGGTTCAACAACTATGGAAATCGCTTCGGTACCCCAAAACGGTGAGTAATAGTCCACAAAACGTGTCAGAATCGACAAAAACCACGAGTGTTTATGATCGACACGTAAACGCACCCCGGGGTTTGTTAATCAAGGAAAGCACTCCGGGACCCCAAAACAGTGAGTAATAGTCCATGAAACGGGCCAGAAACGGCCAAAACTGCGAGTGCCACAAAACAAGCCAGAATCGGCCGAAACTGCGAGTCACACCGGGACCCCGGGGTTTTTTAATTCTGCAAGTCACACCGGGACCCCAAAACAATGAGTAATTGTCCACGAAACGGGCCAGAATCGTCCAAAACTGTGAGTGTTCATGACCGACACCTAAACGCACACTAGTAGAAAACAGGGCTTTCGTCCAGACCAGTTTAGCCCATTAGTCCCGGTTCAATCCAGAACCGGGACCAATGGAGCTATTTGCCCCGGTTCGTGAGCCCAGGGGGCCGGCCGGGCCACGTGGGCCATTCGTCCCGGTTCGTCCGGACCTTTTTGTCCCGGTTGGTGGGACGAACCGGGACCAATGGTCCTGGCTCCTGGCCCACCGCTATTGGTCCCGGTTGGTGGCATGAACCGGGACCAAAAGGGTTACCTTAATCCCGGTTCATGCCACCAACCGGGACCAATGGTGCTGCCTATATATAGCCCCTCGCGCAAGAGCAGAGCACACTGCTCTGTTTTTTCTGGCCGAGGGGGAGAGGGCTTGGTGGTGCTCTAGCTCACCTCCTATGCACACAAGGTGTTCGATGGAATGCCCCAGCCACACTACTTAAGGTTTCTCCTCTCCAAGCTCGACCGCCAAGCTCCATTTTCCTCAATATTTATCTAGGTTTAGCGGTCCGTCACGCCCCGTCCCCGTCTTCACCGCCGTCGATCACCCGCGCCGATCTCATCGCCGGCACCACCGTGGTGAGCCTCTTGTTCTTATCTTCTTTCTGAAAGGAAAAATATTATTACTTGTTTGTTTAGATAAATACTTGTATTATTTTCTTACTTTTATTATTGCATCGTATATAGTGCGCCGATGGTTTTGGTATCCGCCCCCGTCGACCCTCGTCCTGTCTATGATTCGGATGTGGTATATATTATCTTTTCATAACTATTGGTTCATTTATTGTTTATGAAAATTATGCCGACCAACATGACATAGATTTTATTTATCTAGGAGGTTGTTGAACCGGAAATTCCAACCGACCCTATTGTCGAGAGGTTAAATTTAGTTGAAGAAGAAAACAATTTCTTGAAGGAAAAAATAAAAAAACTTAAGGAGGAGAAGATGATATTGGAGTTGCATGTTGCGGATGTCGTCGATGATCACAAGATCAAGATGGATGCAATGTGCTTGAAGATGAGAAAGATTAGAAAATATGCCATTCATACCGAGGCTTGGTATCATTATGCCGTTGGATCAGTTGTTACCTTGGTTGCGATTATGATCGCATTTGTTTTCGCATTGAAATGTTTTACATAGTTTCAATGTATGGTTTAATTAATTTAGATGCTCTGCAGAGCTTTATGTTGTTAGATGAGAACTATGTATCTACTTTGGTTTTTATGTGATGATGAACTTCTATTAATTTGGTCACTTAATTATCTATTCATGATGTTCTGTAACGATTTTTGACACACTTAATTATATATAATGCACGCAGATGAACCGGCAATGGATGTACGGTGACAGACACACCTCCGTGTACATTAAGGGCGTGCATGATTTTCTCGAAGTGGCTGAGGCAAACAAGCAGAATGGTTTTATGTGTTGTCCATGCCCTATATGTGGGAATACGAAGTCTTACTCTGACCGGAAAATCCTTCACACCCACCTGCTTTACAAGGGTTTCATGACACACTATAATGTTTGGACGAGGCACGGAGAAATAGGGGTTATGATGGAAGACGGCGAGGAAGAAGAGTACGATGACAACTATGTGCCCCCTGAATACGGTGATGCTACTGAACATCAAGATGCACCAAACGATGTGCACGATGGTGCTGCAACGGGCGAAGCTGCTGAAGATCAAGAGGAACCAGACGATGTGCCCGATGATGATGATCTCCGCCGGGTCATTGTCGATGCAAGGACACAATGCGAAAGTCAAAAGGAGAAGCTGAAGTTCGATCGCATGTTAGAGGATCACAAAAAGGGGTTGTACCCCAATTGCGAAGATGGCAACACAAAGCTCGGTACCGTACTCGAATTGCTGCAGTGGAAGGCAGAGAATGATGTGCCTGATAAAGGATTTGAGAAGCTACTAAAAATAATGAAGAAGAAGCTTCCAAAGGATAACGAATTGCCGACAGTACATACGCAGCAAAGAAGGTCGTATGCCCTCTAGGATTGGAGGTTGAGAAGATACATGCATGCCCTAATGACTGGATCCTCTACCGCGGTGCCTACAAGGATCTGAACGCATGCCCGGTATGCGGTGCATTGCGGTATAAGATCAGACGTGATGACCCTGGTGATGTTGACGGCGAGCCTCCCAGGAAGAGGGTTCCTGCGAAGGTGATGTGGTATGCTCCTATAATACCACGGTTGAAACGTCTGTTCAGAAACGGAGAGCTTGCCAAGTTGATGCGATGGCACAGTGAGGACCGTAAGAAAGACGGGAAGTTGAGAGCACCCGCTGACGGGTCGCAGTGGAGAAAAATTGAGAGAAAGTACTGGGATGAGTTTGCAAAGGACCCAAGGAACGTATGGTTTGCTTTAAGCGCGGATGGCATTAATCCTTTCGGGGAGCAGAGCAGCAATCACAGCACCTGGCCCGTGACTCTATGTATGTATAACCTTCCTCCTTGGATGTGCATGAAGCGGAAGTTCATTATGATGCCAGTTCTCGTCTAAGGCCCTAAGCAACCCGGCAATGACATTGATGTGTACCTAAGGCCATTAGTTGAAGAACTTTTACAGCTGTGGAATGGAAACGGTGTACATACGTGGGATGAGCACAAACAGGAGGAATTTAACCTAAAGGCGTTGCTGTTCGTGACCATCAACGATTGGCCCGCTCTCAGTAACCTTTCAGGACAGACAAACAAGGGATACCACGCATGCACGCACTGTTTACTTGACACCGATAGTATATACCTGGCAAGCTGCAGGAAGAATGTGTACCTGGGCCATCGTCGATTTCTTCCGACCAACCATCAATGTCGAAAGAAAGGCAAGCATTTCAAAGGCGAGGCAGATCACCGGAAGAAGCCCGCCATGCGTACCGGTGATCACGTACCTGCTATGGTCAATGATTTACACGTAATCTTTGGAAAGGGTCCCGGCGGACTAGCTGTTCCGAATGACTCTGAGAATCACGCACCCATGTGGAAGAAGAAATCTATATTTTGGGACCTACCCTACTGGAAAGACCTAGAGGTCCGCTCTTCGATCGACGTGATGCACGTGACGAAGAACCTTTGCATGAACCTGCTAGGCTTCTTGGGCATGTATGGGAAGACAAAAGATACACCTGAGGCACGAGAGGACCTGCAACGCTTGCACGAAAAAGAGTGCATGCCTCCGAAGCAGTATGAAGGTCCTGCCAGCTACGCTCTTACGAAAGAAGAGAAAGAAATATTCTTTCAATGCCTGCTCAGTATGAAGGTCCCGACTGGCTTCTCGTCGAATATAAAGGGAATAATAAATATGCCAGAGAAAAAGTTCCAGAACCTAAAGTCTCATGACTGCCACGTGATTATGACGCAACTGCTTCCGGTTGCATTGAGGGGGCTTCTACCGGAAAACGTCCGACTAGCCATTGTGAAGCTATGTGCATTCCTCAATGCAATATCTTAGAAGGTGATCGATCCAGAAATCGTACCAACGCTAAGGAGTGATGTGGCGCAATGTCTTGTCAGTTTCGAGCTGGTGTTCCCACCATCCTTCTTCAATATCATGACGCACGTCCTAGTTCATCTAGTCGACAAGATTGTCATTCTGGGGCCCGTATTTCTACACAATATGTACCCCTTTGAGAGGTTCATGGGAGTCCTAAAGAAATATGTTCGTAACTGCGCTAGGCCAGAAGGAAGCATCTCCATGGGCCATCAAACAGAGGATGTCATCGGGTTTTGTGTTGACTTCATTCCTGGCCTTAAGAAGATAGGTCTCCCTAAATCGCGGTATGAGGGGAGACTGACTAGAAAAGGCACGCTTGGAAGGGACTCAATAATATGCAGGGACGGATATTCTTGGTATGACAGACATGTCTGAAGAGTATGAAAAGTTTCATGAAATTCCCCCCTTCAAAGTCAAGGCTGACCCAAGCATCCTGATAAACGATGAAGATTATCCATGGTTACGGCGCAATAAGCAAACGACATAGGCAAAGAAAAAGTGAAGACTTTCTCCCGCAACTATTATGATGATAACATTCCAACTTTGTAATAGACGAGTATGATACCATTGTCCGTTTTGTACATGCACATGCTATGCCAACTTTTTCAAAGTTCATTTAAAAACTATGAATTTTAAAACCTCGCCAACCGAAGGGCGCTCACACCGGTTTATAAATAAAGCAACAAAGAAAACAAAAAAAGAGTTTCCAAATTTGAAAACTAATGGCACTAACAGAAAGTTTATAATTTTTCTAAAACTAAAAGCAAAAAGAATTAAAAAATAAAGCAAAAAACAACAAAAAATAAATAATGCAGAAAACAGAACAAAAAACTGAAAAAAAATA
>NW_021177596.1:28236-29240 GCF_002162155.2 Triticum dicoccoides
CGGCGCCCGCCCCCACTGCCGCCCCTGCCTCGACGCCGCCCCTCCTCCCCGTTCGGTCCGGCTCCGGCGACCCCCTTTCCTCCCTGTCCCCTCGATCCTCTTCATATAATTTTTAGATTTTTTTTAAATTTTGTTGATGTATATTTAGAAAAACATATATGTTGATGTATATTTAGAAAAATGTATGTATGTATGTTCATATGAAAGAAAAATGTATGTATGTATATCTGTTTATATGTCTTTTTTTTAATTTTTTTTTGTTTTTTGCATTTTTATAAAAATGTATATATGTTCTCTGTGTGTATATATGTTTTATGTTCATAGATTTTTATTTGAACATTATTTAAAAAAAACAAGCAATACAAGAAGAAGAAAAAGAATGAGAGGAAAAAGGAAAAAAGAAGAGGAAGAAAGGAGAAGAAGAGGGGATAGGAAGAAGAGAGAAATAAATAAGAAGAAGAAAAAAGAAGAAAAAGAAGAGGAGAAGAAGAAAAGAATAGAGGAGAAGAAGAAAAAATAGAAAAAAATTCTATTTTTTCTTCTTCTCCTCTATTCTTTTCTTCTTCTCCTCTTTTTTTTCTTCTTTTTTTCTTCTTCTTCTTCCTTCTTCCTTCTTCCTCTTTTCTTCCTTTTCCTTATTTTCCTTTCTCGAGGGATAAGAGAAAATAAGAGGAGAAGAAGAAAGAAAGGAATAGAGGAGAAAGAAGAAACTTTGACACGAGGGGGGGGGGTACCGATACCCCCTCCCCGATAACATTATTTTCCCATGTATATGTATGTTGCGTCGTTGTCGATATAACGAGGGTGTCGAGGATCGCCGAGGGGTCAAGGGTCGGGAACTAGGGTAGAGGGTCGAGGGTCGTTAAGGGGTCAAGGGTCGAAGGTTTCAGGGTCGAGGGTTCCTGTAGTGTCAAAGTATTGAAGAAATCCAATAGCTTGTGGGCGTCGATGCCCACGTCGATGCCCACGTCACTTGTGGGACATAGATGTACTGTTCAACGCCG
>NW_021177596.1:29250-34668 GCF_002162155.2 Triticum dicoccoides
ATATGTTTTATGTTCATAGATTTTTATTTGAACATTATTTAAAAAAACAAGCAATACAAGAAGAAGAAAAAGAATGAGAGGAAAAAGGAAAAAAGAAGAGGAAGAAAGGAGAAGAAGAGGGGATAGGAAGAAGAGGAGAAATAAATAAGAAGAAGAAAAAAGAAGAAAAATAAGAGGAGAAGAAGAAAAGAATAGAGGAGAAGAAGAAAAAATAGAATTTTTTTTCTATTTTTTCTTCTTCTCCTCTATTCTTTTCTTCTTCTCCTCTTTTTTTTTCTTCTTTTTTTGTTCTTCTTCTTCCTTCTTCCTTCTTCCTCTTTTCTTCCTTTTCCTTATTTTCCTTTCTCGAGGGATAAGAAGACAAGAAGAGGAGAAGAAGAAAGAAAGGAATAGAGGAGAAAGAAGAAACTTTGACACGAGGGGGGGGGTACCGATACCCCCTCCCCGATAACATTATTTTCCCATGTATATGTATGTTGCGTCGTTGTCGATATAACGAGGGTGTCGAGGATCGCCGAGGGGTCGACGGTCGGGAACTAGGGTAGAGGTTCGAGGGTCGTTAAGGGGTCAAGGGTCGAAGGTTTCAGGGTCGAGGGTTCCTATAGTACTGTGTCAAAGTATTGAAGAAATCCATGGCTTCATCATTAGCCGGAAGTAACCATGGCATGATGGTACGAAGTCCTCCAAAGTTGTTCTGGAATGGAGTCCCGGATAGGATAATTTGCCTTTTTGCTGAACTTTGTACCAAAAAGCGAATTATCCTATCTGGGACTCCGTTCCAAAACAACTTTGGAGAGCTTCGTACCATCATGCACCTGTTACTTTCGCCTAATGATGAAGACATGGTTTTGTTGAATCCTTTCACACTAGGCAACCTCCCGACCCCTCGGCGATCTTCGACCCCTTGACCCTCGACCGCTCGGCGATCCATGACCCTCTACCCTACCGCGGGCGTCGATGCCCACGTCACTTGTGGGACATAGATGTACTGTTCAATGCCGACCCCCTCCCGATAGGTTCAACACGTGGGGGGGGGGGGTCGATATTACCCCATCCTAGCTTGAAGCGTTCTCGAGGCCACCCCCTAACCCTTGAAGCGTTGTCGAGGCCACTAATATGATTCCTTATTGTGATTAGCTAGCTAGTTCTATGTTTGCCACTAATATATCCATATCTGTCATGTTTGAATAATAATTGCCATGTTGTAAATATTTGTAGAAACTATGGACACCCCCCGAGACGAAGCACAAGAAGCGTTGTTGAGGGACATAATCGCAGAAGGAAGTGATGCCCTCTCCTCGATGTTTCTCAACGACAACGATGGTCTGAAAGGAGTGGGTCAAGAAGCAGTTGCCCTCTCCTCATTGATTTACATGGCTCCGATGACCCAATGCCGGTGCAAGAAGGAGAGGGTGAAGAAGTAGACCGTGAGGACAGCTCCGGTGATCACCAAACCGAGTCCGGCCAGGTATATATATTAGTTAAGCCTGTGCTGACTAGCTAATTGATGCATTCATTGTTTTGCTATGTACACATATTAATTAACTCTCGTCTTTGTTCTTTTTTCTAGCCCTCCGGATCGAGCACAACTTCGGTAAAGAGACGAGGCCCAAAGAAAAAGTTGAGCTCGGATGAAAAGTTTGAGATCATACAAATCGCGCGCGACGGCCAACCGATTGAACCCTACCGGACAAAGAAGGCATTTGTTGCTCAGTGTGGGGTTCTGGTTAGGGACAAGATCCCGATCAGCATCCAGCAATGGTATAAGCCTAAGAACGAAGACCCTGAGGTGTCTTATGTCAATGAGATGCAGAAAAAGAATCTTTGGACTGAGCTGAAGTCAAATTTCACCCTACCGCCGGAGGATGATCCGGAGAAGCCAGTTATAGAGCCATTAATCAAGTCTTTTGCTCTGAGGAAGATGGCAGACCTATTCAGGAATTGGAAGAAAGACCTCAATAGGTATGTTAAAAAAATGAGACACCAGAATTCATTGGCAAATATGAGAAGATCAAAGATGACTGGCCTGCATTTGTGGCCCACAAGACATCGAAAAAGAGTAAAAAAATGTCGGCGACAAAAAAGAGAAATGCTGAGAAGAAGAAGCTTCACCAACGCACGGGGTCAGGTGGCTACCTCGTAGCCCAGCCTAAGTGGGCCAAGGCTGAGAATGATCTGCTTGATATAGGGATCGAACCAGAGACAATGAACTGGCCAGAACGTTGCCGGACTTGGTTCTTTGGGGCTGGCGGATCCTTGGACCCTATAACAGGGAAGTGCATTTGGACGGAGGAACAATTGGACATACCAGTCAAGAAGCTTCAGCAATATATCGAAGGAGCACAGCAAGGGACGTTCGTTCCAGACAGGGAGAAGGACGAGCTCACAATGGCCCTGGCAATCCTGAGCACCCTGGACGGACACGAGGCACGCCAGGCTTCGTTTCGTGGAAGGCTGGATTTCCGGACGCAGGGTGTTACAAAACCCACGAGAGGAGGAAGAAACTGGAGCAGAGCCAACTACAGTCGCTGCACGAAAGGGTAATGGGGCTCGAGGAACGAGAAGCAGATCGCAGCAAACGACCTGCCGAAGCTTCCCCCGAAGCTACCCCACCATCTCAGCGGAAAAGCAGCGTGGCTTCCACCGAGCTGCTTCAGCCAGAGCATGCCTTGACGGCTCCTGCCAGCTATACTGTGGATGCTATCACGGATGCTAAAAATTGCCACCTTATGGCGCAATGGAGCAATTTGAAGGTCAAGGCGGCTGTTGGCTCTGTTTATCCTACTAAACCCGACTCAACTTTTCACTGCCGGCCGATTCCAGAAGGATATGCTAAGGTGATGGTCGATGAAATAACGGAGGGATTTGAGGACCTCCCGCTTGACCACCCTACCGGTGAAGGGGAGTATCGGCTGGGTTCTGCTCTGAAGACTCCATGCCTATGGCGGAAGGATCTCATCAACCTTCCGAACTGGACGCCTCCACCTCCTCCTCCTCCTCCGGCGAGTCAGGGCACTCCGCCTCCTCCACCGGCGAATGACGATCAGGGCACTCGGCCCGCTCCTTCTCCGGCGCGTGGCGGCACTCCGCCTCCTTCTCCGCCTGCGCCGGCGCGCCCGAGCAGCCAGCCTCCTCCTTCTTCGCCTCGTCAGCAAGGGCGGAAGAGACCCGTCGCCGCTCCGGCTTCTACGGCGTGTCGCAGTCCTTCTCCTCCACCTCGTAAGCAAGGAAAGAAGACATCCGCTCCGTCTACTCTGCCGGCGTCTAGCAATACAGCCAAAGGCGGGAGGAGATACAGATTCGGTCCTTCTCTGAAGACTCCAGAGAAGTTACCGTACGAGAGGAGCGAGGAGGAAAACGCGAAGATCGAACAGACCGAAGTGGATGACTGGTTTCAAGGGTTGAAAGCAAAGAGACATCCACCTCCGGAGGAGAAGGTAGATCCGGTGAAAGGGAAGCGCACTCTTGCTGCCCTGACAAAACCACCCAAGTCTCCGCCAAAAGGCAACTATGAGCGCATTATTGGAAAGGCATTTGCCGAAGCGGAGAGGTCGGAAGTACTAAAAGTGATCAAAGGATGAAAGAACGACGAGCTGGGAAACAAATTGCCCAGCTCGGCGAACAAGCGAAGCAATCGTGCCCCCCGCTCAAGGTGCCTGCTAGCGACATTGTCGATCCGAGGATGGTGCCCGGTTATGGCAATCCTGCAAATTACCTGCCCGACGATGTACATTATGATATCTTGGAGGTGCAGATACAAAGATACGAGTACGGGAAGCCTCTCGTCAAAGATGAAAGTTCTCTATCAACGATGATGCGAAGATTACATGATTGGTACATGAAAACCTGCAAAGAGTCTGAGGGGAGGAATACTTTGTATACGAGAGTTAAAAAGGAGCATGACCTCCTTGGAATTGAACTGTTGCCTATTCCATTTGAGGAGTTCTATCAATTTTTCAATCAATTGGCCATCGATAAAGCAACGGTCACCTCCTACTGTCTGTAAGTAGTACTACTTCCGTCATTAAGTCTCTCTATATAACTCAGCCCTTTCATTGCATGTATTTATTATAATTATCCTCACTATATTATGCAGATTGAAGATCGCCGAATTGAAAAAAAGACAAGTGGGAGATATTGGGTTCATTAACACGTATCTCATAGATGCAACTGAGGTTCAATATCGTTCCCAAGAAACCGAGGCCAACTTGGTACGATCGTTGGAAATAAATGAACACAAAGATATAATACTCTTTCCTTACAACTTCAAGTGAGTGTTACTTTCTTGTGGCATATTCAGTTTCCTTATTAGTCCAGGTTATAGTAATGTAATATTGATGAGTTATGCATGTGTGCGCGGGTACCACTATATTCTCCTAGAGATTAAGCTTGAGAATGGAGTAGTAACTGTCTTAGACTCCAAGCGAAAAGATCCCAAGGAGTATGCGGACATGACTGAAATGCTCGAGAAGTAAGTTAAATCGATCATTATCCACCATATCATCAACTTTGTTCATTTTTGATATCAAGTAATCGTTTTCTTTGTATGGCAGGGCTTGTAGAAAATTCACCAAAAAAGCTCCGGGACTACCGAAGAAGCTGCAATTTAGGCACCCGAAAGTAAGTACTATATAGTAGCATATTCCAGGCATCTCCTAGTGATTCAAGCGCTAGTTTCATCAATACCATTTAGCATGCTTGCTAATTATCAGTTTGATTGACCTCTATTTCTTGTAAAGTGGTTGTGGCAGGAACAAGGGAATGATTTCTGTGGATACTACATTTGCGAGTCCATCCGCCACACGACCTGTGAGCGGGGCTACTCCGACAAACAATATGAAGTGCGTAAATAACAATATTCACAATTTTATTTTATTACCATCATTTGTGTTGAGCTTCATTCATTCATATATATATATATCTATATACATATATATATATATATGTATTGACCCCCTTCTTAAAATTAGATGTTTCGGATGCGGGATGAACTCGTAGCACCAGATCGCATGCGAGCAATTCAAGAGGAATTGGCGGCATTCTTTCTTGACCACGTGATCGCTGAAGACGGAGAATACTATGTGGACCACGCGTCTGTATTTTAGGAGATTATATATTTGTAAAAGATAATTATTGTATATATGTAGCCGGTAGTGTCGGATAGATATACGAGAACTTGTTTGTTCGACCAATCTCTCGGAGAAGGAGAGGTGGTCGATATCACTTCTCTCTGTATGCATATATCTTCATGACGATCTTCTGTTTGCTTACTAGCTAGCTAGCGTGTCTAGCTAGTCCTCTCTATACGTATGTATGTATGGTACGTAGCGTCGACCAAGCACGGACAAAAGAGAGGACACTTCTCCCTATATATTAATTAGCTAGCTATAGCACAATATATGAAACACCTAAATTAAC
>NW_021177596.1:34911-43048 GCF_002162155.2 Triticum dicoccoides
AAAAAACAAAAACCCCAGCTACAGAAATGCTGACGCGTGGATGCCTATTGGTCCCGGTTGGTACCACCAACCGGGACCAAAGGCCCTCCTGCCTGGGCTCAGCGACAGGCCACGTGGAGGCCCATCTGTCCCGGTTCTGGATTGAACTGGGACTAAAGGGTCAGGGCATTAGTACCGAACCTTTAGTCCCGGTTCATGAACCGGGACAAAAGGCCCTCACCAACCGGCCTTTTTTCTACTAGTGGCATTTTGGGGTTCAACAACTATGGAAATCGCTTCGGGACCCCTAAATGTTGAGTAATAGTCCACGAATCGCGTCAGAATTGGCCAAAACTGTGAGTATTGAGGACACACACGCAAACGCACCCCGGGAATTGTCAATCATGGAAATCGCTCTGGGACGCCAAAACGGTGAGTAATAGTGCACGAGGCGGACCAGAGTCGACCAAAATTGTGTGTTGATGACCGACATGTAAACGCACCACGGAGTTCGTCAATCGTGGAAATCACTGCGGGACCCCCAAAACTAAGTAATAGTGCAAGAAACGGGCCAAAATTGGCCCAAACTGCGATTGTTGATGATCGACACATAAGCGCACCATGGGGTTCAAGAACCATGGACATCGCTTTGGGGCCCCAAAACGCTGAGTAATAGTCCATGAAACGGGCCAGAATCGGCCCAAAATGCGAGTGTTGCTAACCGACACATAAACGCACCCCGGTGTTCGTCAATCATGGAAATCACACCGGGACGCCAAAATGGAGTAATAGTCGAAGAAACAGGCCAGAATCAGCAAAAACTAAGAATGTTGATGACAGACAGTAACTGCACCTTGGAGTTCAACAACCATGGAAATCGCTCTGGGACCCCAAAGCGGTGAGTAATAGTGCACGAAACGGACCAGAATCGGCCAAAATTGTGAGTGTTGATGACCAGCACGTAAACGTACCACGGGGTTCGTAAATCGTGGAAATCACTCCGGGAGCCCCGAAAGTAAGTAATAGTCCAAGAAACGGGCCAAAATCGGCCCAAACTGCGATTGTTGATGACCTACATGTAATCGCACCTTGGGGTTCAACAATCATGGAAATCGCTTTGGCGCCCCAAAACGGTGAGTAATAGTCCACGAAACGGGTCACAATCGGCCCAAAATGCGAGTGTTGATGATTGACACGTAAATGCACCCCGGGGTTTGTTAATCGTGCAAGTCACACTGGGACCCCAAAATAGTGAGTAATAGTCCACGAAACGGGCCAGAATCGTCCAAAACTGTGAGTGTTCATGACCGACACCTAAACGCATTTTGGGGTTCAACAACTATGGAAATCGCTTCGGGACCCCTAAATGTTGAGTAATAGTCCACGAATCGCGTTAGAATTGGCCAAAACTGTGAGTGTTGAGGACAGACATGCAAACGCACCCCGGGAATTGACAATCATGGAAATCGCTCTGGGACGCCAAAATGGTGAATAATCGTGCACGAAATGGACCAGAGTCGACCAAAATTGTGTGTTGATGACTGACATGTAAACGCACCACGGAGTTCGTCAATCGTGGAAATCACTGCGGGACGCCCAAAACTAAGTAATAGTGCAAGAAACGGGCCAAAATCGGCCCAAACCGCGATTGTTGATGATCGACACGTAAGCGCACCATGGGGTTCAACAACCATGGAAATCGCTTTGGGGCCCCAAAATGGTGAGTAATAGTCCACGAAACGGGCCAGAAGCGGCCCAAAATGCGAGTGTTGCTAACCGACACATAAACGCACCCCGGTGTTCGTCAATCATGGAAATCACACTGGGACGCCAAAACAGAGTAATAGTCCAAGAAACGGGCCAGAATTCGCAAAAACTATGAATGTTGATGACAGACACGTAAGTGCACCTTGGAGTTCAACAACCATGGAAATTGCTCTGGGACCCCAAAGCGGTGAGTAAAAGTGCACGAAACGGACTAGAATCGGCCAAAATTGTGAGTGTTGATGACCGACACGTAAACGCACGATGGGGTTCGTAAATCATGGAAATCACTCCGGGACCCCCGGAACTAAGTAATAGTCCAAGAAATGGGCCAAAACCGGCCCAAACTGCGATTGTTGATGACCTACATGTAAGCGCACCTTGGGGTTCAACAACTATGGAAATCGCTTCGGTACCCCAAAACGGTGAGTAATAGTCCACAAAACGTGTCAGAATCAACAAAAACCACGAGTGTTTATGACCGACACGTAAACACACCCCGGGGTTTGTTAATCAAGGAAAGCACTACGGGACCCCAAAACAGTGAGTAATAGTCCATGAAACGGGCCAGAAACGGCCAAAACTGCGAGTGCCACAAAACAAGGCAGAATCGGCCGAAACTGCGAGTGTTGATGATCGACACGGAAACGCACCCCGAGGTTTGTTAATTGTGCAAGTCACACCGGGACCCCAAAACAATGAGTAATAGTCCACGAAACGGGCCAGAATCGTCCAAAACTGTGAGTGTTCATGACCGACACCTAAACGCATTTTGGGGTTCAACAACTATGGAAATCGCTTCGGGACCCCTAAATGTTGAGTAATAGTCCACGAATCGCGTCAGAATTGGCCAAAACTGTGAGTATTGAGGACACACACGCAAACGCACCCCGGGAATTGTCAATCATGGAAATCGCTCTGGGACGCCAAAACGGTGAGTAATAGTGCATGAAGCGGACCAGAGTCCACCAAAATTGTGTGTTGATGACCGACATGTAAACGCACCACATAGTTCGTCAATCATGGAAATCACTGCGGGACCCCCAAAACTAAGTAATAGTGCAAGAAACGGGCCAAAATCGGCCCAAACTGCGATTGTTGATGATCGACACGTAAGCGCACCATGGGGTTCAAGAACCATGGACATCACTTTGGGGCCCCAAAACGGTGAGTAATAGTCCATGAAACGGGCCAGAAACGGCCCAAAATGCGAGTGTTGCTAACCGACACATAAACGCACCCCGGTGATCGTCAATCATGGAAATCACACCGGGACGCCAAAACAGAGTAATAGTCCAAGAAACGGGCCAGAATTGGCAAAAACTATGAATGTTGATGACAGACACGTAAGTGCACCTTGGAGTTCAACAACCATGGAAATCGCTCTGGGACCCCAAAGCGGTGAGTAAAAGTGCACGAAACGGACCAGAATCGGCCAAAATTGTGAGTGTTGATGACCGACACGTAAACGCACGACGGGGTTCGTAAATCATGGAAATCACTCCGGGACCCCTGAAACTAAGTAATAGTCCAAGAAATGGGCCAAAACCGGCCCAAACTGCGATTGTTGATGACCTACATGTAAGCGCACCTTGGGGTTCAACAACTATGGAAATCGCTTCGGTACCCCAAAACGGTGAGTAATAGTCCACAAAACGTGTCAGAATCAACAAAAACCACGAGTGTTTATGACCGACACGTAAACACACCCCGTGGTTTGTTAATCAAGGAAAGCACTTCGGGACCCCAAAACAGTGAGTAATAGTCCATGAAACGGGCCAGAAACGGCCAAAACTGCGAGTGCCACAAAACAAGGCAGAATCGGCCGAAACTGCGAGTGTTGATGATCGACACGTAAACGCACCCCGCGGTTCTTTAACCGTGGAAATCACTCCAAGACCCCAGAACAGTGAGTAATACTCCACGAAACGGTCCAGAATCGGCCAAAACTTCGAGTGCCACAAAACGAGCCCGAATCGGCCGAAACTGCGAGTGTTGATGATCGACACGTAAACGCACCCCGGGGTTTGTTAATTGTGCAAGTCACACCGGGACCCCAAAACAGTGAGTAATAGTCCACGAAATGGGCCAGAATCGTCCAAAACTGTGAGTGTTCATGACCGACACCTAAACGCATTTTGGGGTTCAACAACTATGGAAATCGCTTCGGGACCCCTAAATGTTGAGTAATAGTCCACGAATCTCGTCAGAATTGGCCAAAACTGTGAGTATTGAGGACACACACGCAAACGCACCCCGGGAATTGTCAATCATGGAAATCGCTCTGGGATGCCAAAACGGTGAGTAATAGTGCACGAAGCGGACCAGAGTCGACCAAAATTGTGTGTTGATGACCGACATGTAAACGCACCACGGAGTTCGTCAATCGTGGAAATCACTACGGGACCCCCAAAACTAAGTAATAGTGCAAGAAACGGGCCAAAATCGGCCCATACTGCGATTGTTGAGGATCGACACATAAGCGCACCATGGGGTTCAAGAACCATGGACATCGCTTTGGGGCCCCAAAACGGTGAGTAATAGTTCATGAAACGGGCCAGAATCGGCCCAAAATGCGAGTGTTGCTAACCGACACATATACGCACCCCGGTGTTCGTCAATCATGGAAAGCACACCGGGACGCCAAAACGGAGTAATAGTCGAAGAAACAGGCCAGAATCGGCAAAAACTATGAATGTTGATGACAGACAGTAACTGCACCTTGGAGTTCAACAACCAGGGAAATCGCTCTGGGACCCCAAAGCGGTGAGTAATAGTGCACGAAACGGACCAGAATCGGCCAAAATTGTGAGTGTTGATGACCGGCACGTAAACGCACCACGGGGTTCGTAAATCGTGGAAATCACTGCGGGACCCCCGAAACTAAGTAATAGTCCAAGAAATGGGCCAAAACCGGCCCAAACTGCGATTGTTCATGACCTACATGTAAGCGCAACTTGGGGTTCAACAACTATGGAAATCGCTTCGGTACCCCAAAACGGTGAGTAATAGTCCACAAAACATGTCAGAATCAACAAAAACCACGAGTGTTTATGACCGACACGTAAACACACCCCGGGGTTTGTTAATCAAGGAAAGCACTCCGGGACCCCAAAACAGTGAGTAATAGTCCATGAAACGGGCCAGAAACGGCCAAAACTGCGAGTGCCAGAAAACAAGGCAGAATCGGCCGAAACTGCGAGTGTTGATGATCGACACGTAAACGCACCCCGCGGTTCTTTAACCGTGGAAATCACTCCAAGACCCCAGAACAGTGAGTAATACTCCACGAAACGGGCCAGAATCGGCCAAAACTGCGAGTGCCACAAAACGAGCCCGAATCGGCCGAAACTGCGAGTGTTGATGATCGACACGTAAACGCACCCCGGGGTTTGTTAATTGTGCAAGTCACACCGGGACCCCAAAACAGTGAGTAATAGTCCACGAAATGGGCCAGAATCGTCCAAAACTGTGAGTGTTCATGACCGACACCTAAACGCATTTTGGGGTTCAACAACTATGGAAATCGCTTCGGGACCCCTAAATGTTGAGTAATAGTCCACGAATCTCGTCAGAATTGGCCAAAACTGTGAGTATTGAGGACACACACGCAAACGCACCCCGGGAATTGTCAATCATGGAAATCGCTCTGGGATGCCAAAACGGTGAGTAATAGTGCACGAAGCGGACCAGAGTCGACCAAAATTGTGTGTTGATGACCGACATGTAAACGCACCACGGAGTTCGTCAATCGTGGAAATCACTACGGGACCCCCAAAACTAAGTAATAGTGCAAGAAACGGGCCAAAATTGGCCCATACTGCGATTGTTGAGGATCGACACATAAGCGCACCATGGGGTTCAAGAACCATGGACATCGCTTTGGGGCCCCAAAACGGTGAGTAATAGTTCATGAAACGGGCCAGAATCGGCCCAAAATGCGAGTGTTGCTAACCGACACATATACGCACCCCGGTGTTCGTCAATCATGGAAAGCACACCGGGACGCCAAAACGGAGTAATAGTCGAAGAAACAGGCCAGAATCGGCAAAAACTATGAATGTTGATGACAGACAGTAACTGCACCTTGGAGTTCAACAACCATGGAAATCGCTCTGGGACCCCAAAGCGGTGAGTAATAGTGCACGAAACGGACCAGAATCGGCCAAAATTGTGAGTGTTGATGACCGGCACGTAAACGCACCACGGGGTTCGTAAATCGTGGAAATCACTCCGGGACCCCCGAAACTAAGTAATAGTCCAAGAAATGGGCCAAAACCGGCCCAAACTGCGATTGTTCATGACCTACATGTAAGCGCAACTTGGGGTTCAACAACTATGGAAATCGCTTCGATACCCCAAAACGGTGAGTAATAGTCCACAAAACGTGTCAGAATCAACAAAAACCACGAGTGATTATGACCGACACGTAAACACACCCCGGGGTTTGTTAATCAAGGAAAGCACTCCGGGACCCCAAAACAGTGAGTAATAGTCCATGAAACGGGCCAGAAACGGCCAAAACTGCGAGTGCCACAAAACAAGGCAGACTCGGCCGAAACTGCGAGTGTTGATGATCGACACGTAAACGCACCCCGCGGTTCTTTAACCGTGGAAATCACTCCAGTACCCCAGAACAGTGAGTAATACTCCACGAAACGGGCCAGAATCGGCCAAAACTGCGAGTGCCACAAAACGAGCCCGAATCGGCCGAAACTGCGAGTGTTGATGATCGACACGTAAACGCACCCCGGGGTTTGTTAATTGTGCAAGTCACACCGGGACCCCAAAGCAGTGAGTAATAGTCCACGAAATGGGCCAGAATCGTCCAAAACTGTGAGTGTTCATGACCGACACCTAAAAGCATTTTGGGGTTCAACAACTATGGAAATCGCTTCGGGACCCCTAAATGTTGAGTAATAGTCCACGAATCTCGTCAGAATTGGCCAAAACTGTGAGTATTGAGGACACACACGCAAACGCACCCCGGGAATTGTCAATCATGGAAATCGCTCTGGGATGCCAAAACGGTGAGTAATAGTGCACGAAGCGGACCAGAGTCGACCAAAATTGTGTGTTGATGACCGACATGTAAACGCACCACGGAGTTCGTCAATCGTGGAAATCACTACGGGACCCCCAAAACTAAGTAATAGTGCAAGAAACGGGCCAAAATCGGCCCATACTGCGATTGTTGAGGATCGACACATAAGCGCACCATGGGGTTCAAGAACCATGGACATCGCTTTGGGGCCCCAAAACGGTGAGTAATAGTTCATGAAACGGGCCAGAATCGGCCCAAAATGCGAGTGTTGCTAACCGACACATAAACGCACCCCGGTGTTCGTCAATCATGGCAAGCACACCGGGACGCCAAAACGGAGTAATAGTCGAAGAAACAGGCCAGAATCGGCAAAAACTATGAATGTTGATGACAGACAGTAACTGCACCTTGGAGTTCAACAACCATGGAAATCGCTCTGGGACCCCAAAGCGGTGAGTAATAGTGCACGAAACGGACCAGAATCGGCCAAAATTGTGAGTGTTGATGACCGGCACGTAAACGCACCACGGGGTTCGTAAATCGTGGAAATCACTCCGGGACCCCCGAAACTAAGTAATAGTCCAAGAAATGGGCCAAAACCGGCCCAAACTGCGATTGTTCATGACCTACATGTAAGCGCAACTTGGGGTTCAACAACTATGGAAATCGCTTCGGTACCCCAAAACGGTGAGTAATAGTCCACAAAACGTGTCAGAATCAACAAAAACCACGAGTGTTTATGACCGACACGTAAACACACCCCGGGGTTTGTTAATCAAGGAAAGCACTCCGGGACCCCAAAACAGTAAGTAATAGTCCATGAAACGGGCCAGAAACGGCCAAAACTGCGAGTGCCACAAAACAAGGCAGAATCGGCCGAAACTGCGAGTGTTGATGATCGACACGTAAACGCACCCCGCGGTTCTTTAACCGTGGAAATCACTCCAGGACCCCAGAACAGTGAGTAATACTCCACGAAACGGGCCAGAATCGGCCAAAACTGCGAGTGCCACAAAACGAGCCCGAATCGGCCGAAACTGCGAGTGTTGATGATCGACACGTAAACGCACCCCGGGGTTTGTTAATTGTGCAAGTCACACCGGGACCCCAAAACAGTGAGTAATAGTCCACGAAATGGGCCAGAATCGTCCAAAACTGTGAGTGTTCATGACCGACACCTAAAAGCATTTTGGGGTTCAACAACTATGGAAATCGCTTCGGGACCCCTAAATGTTGAGTAATAGTCCACGAATCTCGTCAGAATTGGCCAAAACTGTGAGTATTGAGGACACACACGCAAACGCACCCCGGGAATTGTCAATCATGGAAATCGCTCTGGGATGCCAAAAC
>NW_021177597.1:0-1198 GCF_002162155.2 Triticum dicoccoides
AGACTGCCAAGCATTCATAATGTCTTGGTTCTCTGGGACGGGAGCGTCACCTAGCGGTCCTTCTAGGACATATTGTTTCCTGGCAGCTATGAGGATGATCCTCAGGTTCCGGACCCAGTCCGTATAGTTGCTGCCATCATCTTTCAGCTTGGTTTTCTCTAGGAACGTGTTGAAGTTCATGTTGACATTAGCGTTGGCCATTGATCTACAAGACATATTTGCAAAGGTTTTAGACTAAGTTCATGATAATAAAGTTCTAATCAAATTATGAACTCCCACTTAGATTAGACATCCCTTTAGTCATCTAAGTGTTACACGATCCGAGTCGACTAGCCCGTGTCCGATCATCACGTGAGACGGACTAGTCATCGTCGGTGAACATTTTCATGTTGATCGTATCTTCCATACGACTCGTGTTCGACCTTTCGGTCTCCGTGTTCCGAGGCCATGTCTGCACATGCTAGGCTCGTCAAGTTAACCCTAAGTGTTTTCGCTGTGTAAAAACTGTCTTACACCCGTTGTATGTGAACGTAAGAATCCATCACACCCGATCATCACGTGGTGCTTAGAAACGACGAACTGTAGCAACGGTGCACAGTTAGGGGAGAACACTTCTTGAAATTTTATAAGGGATCATCTTATTTACTACCGTCGTCCTAAGTAAACAAGATGCATAATACATAATAAACATCACATGCAATTATATAGTTGTGACATGATATGGCCAATATCATATAGCTCCATTGATCTTCATCTTCGGGGCTCCATTATCATCTTGTCACCGGCTTGACACCATGATCTCCATCATCGTGTCTTCATGAAGTTGTCACGCCAACGACTACTTCTACTTCTATGACTAACGTTTAGCATTAAAGTAAAGTAGTTTACATGACGTTATTCAATGACACGCAGGTCATACAAAAAATAATGACAACTCCTATGGCTCCTGCCGGTTGTCATACTCATCGACATGCAAGTCGTGAATCCTATTACAAAGAACATGATCTCATACATCACAATTCATCATTCATCACAACTTCTGGCCATATCACATCACATGATCAATCGCTGCAAAAACAAGTTAGACGTCCTCTAATTGTTGTTGCATCTTTTACGTGGCTGCAATTGGGTTCTAGCAAGAACGTTTTCTTACCTACGAATCACCACAACGTGATTTTGTCAACTTCTATTTACCCTT
>NW_021177598.1:0-2133 GCF_002162155.2 Triticum dicoccoides
CCCCTGCAGGGATTTGAACTTTCGAAAGCCGTGCCCGCGGTTATGGGCAGATGGGAATTTGTTAACGTCCGGTTGTAGAAAACCCGAAGTTGACCTTAATTAAAATACATCAACCGTGTGTGTAACCGTGATGGTCTCTTTCCGGCGGAGTCCGGGAAGTGAACACGGTGTTGGAGTTATGCTTGACGTAGGTTGCTATAGGATCACTTCTTGATCATATTTTTATCGACCGTGCTTTGCCTTCTCTTCTCGCTCTCATTTGCGTATGTTATCCACCATATATGCTAGTCGCTTGCTGCAGCTCCACCTCATTACTCCATCCTTCCTATAAGCTTAAATAGTCTTGATCTCGCGGGTGCGAGATTGCTGAGTCCCCGTGGCTCACAGATACTTCCAAAACCAGTTTGCAGGTGCCTATGTTACCGAACAGGTGACGCAACCATGCTCAGGAGGAGCTCGATGAAGATCTTGTCCTTTGTGTTGTTTCCGTTCTAGTTGATCAGTAGTGGAGCCCAGTTGGGGTCGATCGGGGACCTTTGTCGCATTTGGGGTTCTTCTTTTATTTTGGTTCCGTAGTCCGACCTTGATTGTATCTGGATGATGTAATGCTTATTCATGTAATTGTGTGAAGTGGCGATTGTAAGCCAACTATGTATCTCTTTCCCATATGTATTACATGGGTTGTGTGAAGATTACCTCACTTGCGACATTGCTTTCAAAGCGGTTATGCCTCTAAGTCGTGCTTCGACACGTGGGAGATATAGCCGCATCGAGGGCGTGACAAACCATGACTCGACGCAACACAAACCTAACACCTAAAAACAAGACTTTTACATCTTGGCTTGTTTTATTATTCTCAACCTGAAATAGACTAGGACGCTTTATTTTGGACGTGCACGTGTACAACCACATGGATCCCATGGACACCACCTGGACAAAAGGAGTGCATGTGTATGGCTGTTTGTCTGCACCGCACAGGGAAGAGTGCAGGGCTTGCGATGGAGAATGATGAGGAGGGGTGCGCCCCCCCAACCGTCGATGTCGCAGACTTTGAGGTCGCTGCCCACGGGGAAAACAACATACCGGCCGCCCGTGGGGAAAACCACATGCCCAAGATCCCCGACGCAGCGGACGAGATCGAGGTCCTTTGCGCAGCGAAGGGCAACTTGGAGGAGCGGCAGCTGCAGACCACGCATCTCCCGCACACGCCGACGCGCTAGGAGGCCGCGCGCAGCAGCCTGCAGCCTCACCGCCGCTGACACGTGGTGGGTAGCGATCCAAGACGGAAGCGGTGACGGCGACGGCAGGGACTTGATCTGCTGGATGTGGACGCCCTGGGATGGCGGCGGCGCTGATGGGAACGAGGTCGTCGCACTCCCGTCGTAGGGCATCCCATACTGGGCGGCGGAGCTGACCCGCGGTGGCTGCTGCAGCTGCAGCGGCTGCTGCGCTGTCGCGCCGGGCGCGGCGGAGGCCGCCAGGAGCGGCGGCTGCCACTGCAGCCAGGGCTGGGCGGTGGTGGCGATGGATGGTAGTTGCAGCGGCCCGGCGAGTGCGGCGAAGGCCGCCTGATGCGGCGGCTACCACGGCAGCCACGGCGGCGCGGGGGCGGCGATGGGCGGCGCAACCGAGTGCGGCCCGTAGGACCCGGCCAAGAACAGGTGGATCTCCTGGACCGCCTGGATTAGGTCCCGCAGCACCCCGGACACGTCCTCCCAAGTGAGGACGATGGGGGCGGGCGCGACAGAGGATCCCGGCGCGGGCAGGAGCGGGGTGACGGTCGTGGTGGTCACCGGAGGCGACAAGGTGACCGGCAGCGGAAGAGACGGGCTTGGCGGTGGTGAAGACATGATCGAGCCGAAGCTACCTGATATCAAATTGTTATGGTGTTACTAAAAGGAGGGCACGATAGGGCTGGTCGGGGGCCTTTCTGCCCACGGCCTGGCAAGAGGGAAGGGATTTCATTCTTAATTCTTGCTTTATTAAATTGATGCATCTCCTCTTTTTATAAAGAGAGGTTTACTTGACTCCCAAGCAAGGCTTACTTGACCCCTAAGCAAGCGACCTTTATCTCTAATTAACACTAAGACTAATGGGCCCATTACGTACTCTAACAATATATATATATATATA
>NW_021177599.1:0-682 GCF_002162155.2 Triticum dicoccoides
AATTATTTGAACTAGCTTGTAGAGCTAGTTCAACTCTAGTGTAAAATTATTTGAACTAGGTTATAGATCTAGTTCAACTCTAGTGTAAAATTATTTGAACTAGCTTGTAGAGCTAGTTCAATTCTAGTGTAAAATTATTTGAACTAGGTTATAGATCTTGTTCAACTCTATGGTGTAAAATTATTTGAACTAGCTTGTATAGCTAGTTCAACTCTAGAGTAAAATTATTTGAACTGGCTTTAGAGCTAGTTAAACACTAGTGTAAAATTATTAGAACTAGCTTGTAGAACTAGTTCCACTCTAGTGTAAAATTATTTTTACTAGGTTATAGAGCTAGTTCTACTCTAGTGTAAAATTATTTGAACTAGCTTGTAAAGCTAGTTCAACTCTAGTGTAAAATTATTTGTACTAGGTTATAGAGCTAGTTCTACTCTAGTGCAAAATTATTTGAACTAGCTTGTAGAGCTAGTTCAATTCTAGTGTAAAATTATTTGAACTAGCTTGTAGAGTTAGGTCAACTCTACTGTGAAATTATTTGTACTAGGTTATATAGCTAGTTCAACTCTAGTGTAAAATTATCTGAACTAGCTTGTATAGCTAGTTCAACTCTAGTGTAAAATTATTTGAACTAGCTTGTAGAGCTAGTTTAACTCTAGTGTAAAATTATTTGAACTAGGTTATA
>NW_021177600.1:0-1796 GCF_002162155.2 Triticum dicoccoides
GAGAAATATGGTCTATGGAAGATTTGTGCATTTTAAGGGTGGTAGTACCCTGTAAGAACCTTTGACCCCAGAAAGGATAAAGATACTCCACTGCATGGATTTTGGGCAAAATGAAATACGAGTTTTGTCTCGATATGTGTGATGCCCCAAGAGTATGTGGGATGAAGTCGGAGACCGACAGTTGTTTGGACCAAATGTGATCAAGGAGTCAGAAGAGAATGTTAAGTTGATTCGAGATAGACTGAAGGTAGCTCAGTCCAGGTAGAAGAGTTATGTAGACTCACAAACTCAAGGAGGTAGTCTATGAAATTGGAGATAGAGCATGTCTTCGTGTGACCCCTCTGCGAGGAGTTAAACGGATGGGAGTTAAGGGACAGTTAGCCCCGAGATTTGTAGGACCATACCGAGTTTTGGAGCGTATGAGGGAAGTGGCCTACAAGTTGAGTTACCCGAAGGACTGTCAGGAGTTCAAGACGTGTTTCACGGTTCCCAGTTGAAGAAGTGCCATGCAGAGATGGCCAATATTCCCTTGTAAGGACGCTTGACCGCAGAAAGGATAATGATGTTCCACGAAGTGAATACGGACTTCATAAGTATAAGTTTTTATCTTGGTATGTGGGAAAATCCCACGAGGATGAAGAGATAAATTACTATTGGATATAACGGAGGTATGATGTTGGTAATATGGAGCAATGGAAACTCCATGATGAGTCTGAGTAATCATGTCCTAGTTTGGTGCCAATAGAAGGAAGGAAGACAGTACAATTGGATGGATTTAAGAATACTAGGAAGTTGGAAGTTGGAATAATGAACAGTTGCCTGATGATAAGTTCAAGGACTACAAGTGATGAGATGGGCCATAACCCACAGGCCCCGGACCTGCGAAGAAGCAAGCACATTCTTGCTGAAGGAAAAACCCTGGAAGAAGTTACGATTTTATCGACAGGCGATTTTATAGGAGTTTACGCAAAACCTGAGAGTTGTGAAGGAACGATAGATGTTTGTCTGGCTTGCAGAATCCATGGATTATCCGAACTTAGTTCGTCGATAAGAGAAATTCTGCAATGCTTGTGAGGATGACCGAGTGTTAGAATGCGAGATTCGCTAAACTGTACGCATGGTAATGATTTGGGTGCGGGATGGATTGATCACCATACCGACTTACTCTTATTATTCGCCTTGCTATATGGGATGGTAAATCTGAGTGACTTGCCTATAGTAGAGAGACGACGATATTAAACCTTGTTAAACCTTAGAATGGTATACGTAATTTTTCCCTTGTACACGGCAGCTTTTGCCAACCGTAGGTTATACGGTGAGGATCAACCCAGATTCATTTCCTGCAGGAGAAACCATAAATTGTTAACCACCATGAGATATCGATAGTTGTTTAGTAATGGCGCCAGACCCATCAGCTAAGAAGACCCAATCTCGAAATAACCTGACCAAGAGGAAAGGACAAAAGACTTGTGGTAAGGTTATGCCACTACCGGAAGATCCCGGATAAGGAATTATCCTGAAGATCTAAGAAGACCGACGCTGTCAAAAATATGGATGAAGTATATGAGTTTTGATGGAACCGTAACCATGCTTCTAAGGGTGGTAGCACCCCAGACCCCGTGTGATGATCGATGGATTTTGAGAAGACCCCCAAACCCTAACCATTTCTTTCTAGCCTCTCCGAATCTCGAGGACGAGATTCATTTTAAGGGTGGTAGGTTTGTAACATCCCAAAATTCTAAATTTTGGAATGTTATAAACAAATAGATAGATTTGATTGATTGCGTGAATTGAGT
>NW_021177601.1:0-1125 GCF_002162155.2 Triticum dicoccoides
TAAATAGCAATTGGCATATCACGTTGTGGTCTTGCGTAGGTAAGAAACGTTCTTGCTAGAAACCCATAGCAGCCACGTAAAACATGCAACAACAATTAGAGGACGTCTAACTTGTTTTTGCAGGGTATGCTATGTGATGTGATATGGCCAAGAAGAATGTGATGAATGATATGTGATGTATGAGATTGATCATGTTCTTGTAATAGGATTCACGACTTGCATGTCGATGAGTATGACAACCGGCAGGAGCCATAGGAGTTGTCTTTATTTATTGTATGACCTGCGTGTCATTGAAGAACGCCATGTAAACTACTTTACTTTATTGCTAAACGCGTTAGTCATAGAAGTAGAAGTAGTCGTTGGCGTGACAACTTCATGAAGACACGATGATGGAGATCATGATGATGGAGATCATGGTGTCGTGCCGGTGACGATGATGATCATGGAGCCCTGAAGATGAAGATCAAAAGGAGCAAAATGATATTGGCCATATCATGTCACTATTTGATTGCATGTGATGTTTATCATGTTTATGCATCTTGTTTGCTTAGGACGACGGTAGTAAATAAGATGATCCCTTACAACAATTTCAAGAAGTGTTCTCCCCTAACTGTGCACCGTTGCTACAGTTCGTCGCTTCTAAGCACCACGTGGTGATCGGGTGTGATGGATTCTTACGTTCACATACAACGGGTGTAAGACAGTTTTACACAGCGAAAACACTTAGGGTTAACTTGACGAGCCTAGCATGTACAGACATGGCCTCGGAACACGGAGACCGAAAGGTCGAGCATGAGTCGTATAGCAGATACGATCAACATGAAGATGTTCACCGATGATGACTAGTCCGTCTCACGTGATGATCGGACACGGCCTAGTTGACTCGGATCATGTAATCACTTAGATGACCAGAGGGATGTCTATCTGAGTGGGAGTTCATAAGATGAACTTAATTATCTTGAACATAGTCAAAAGACCTTTTTGCAAATTATGTCGTAGCTCGCGCTTTAGTTCTACTGTTTTAGATATGTTCCTAGAGAAAATATAGTTGAAAGTTGACAGTAGCGATTATGCGATCAGTAGAAAGCTTATGTCCTTAATGCACCGCTTAGTGTGCTGAACCCC
>NW_021177602.1:0-912 GCF_002162155.2 Triticum dicoccoides
ATTTAGAGGTGACCGTCCTATAGAGGTAACAGCACCGAAAGTGTTACTGTATATATATATTATCACCCGATAATATATATATACAGTATATTTATATTGATAATTCAATTTGTGTATCTTTTTGTAACTGTTTTGTTGGTCTATAGGTTATTCTAGGGCTGGCAGTATATTCGTGATACCGGTCATTACCAGTACATAAAAAACACCGGTATCCTATATTTTCGGTATTACAGAATACCGGTATATCCGTGATTCAGTAATTACCGAAAATCATGTATGGAAGATAATTCATAGTCCTACATTATGGCTGCCGGTAATTTTTATTTTGATACCGGTATCCAGTATTTGTATACCACCGGTATCTACGGTATTACCAGTTATACGGTATATTCTGTAATTATTCGGTAATTACCAAACTACGGTAATTACCGAAAACACCGAACTTCGGTTATTACAGAAAAATACCGAACTTCGGTAATTACAGAACCACACAATTAACAGCCACCGGAGGGATCATAAATAATAACCGCTATTTAGAGGTGACCGTCCTATAGAGGTAACAGCACCGAAAGTGTTACTGTATATATATATTATCACCCGATAATATATATATACAGTATATTTATATTGATAATTCAATTTGTGTATCTTTTTGTAACTGTTTTGTTGGTCTATAGGTTATTCTAGGGCTGGCAGTATATTCGTGATACCGGTCATTACCAGTACATAAAAAACACCGGTATCCTATATTTTCGGTATTACAGAATACCGGTATATCCGTGATTCAGTAATTACCGAAAATCATTTATGGAAGATAATTCATAGTCCTACATTATGGCTGCCGGTAATTTTTATTTTGATACCGGTATCTAGTATTTGTATACCACCGGTATCTACGGTATTACCAGTTAT
>NW_021177603.1:0-736 GCF_002162155.2 Triticum dicoccoides
TTTGTTTTTGATTTGTTTTAAAATATCAAATCATTTTATAAAATCCTGGAAATAATTATGGGTACTTTCTGAATTATTTCAGTGACCCTTATCAATTTCCAACATTTATTTGAGCATTTAAATTATTTATAGTATTTAAATGCCCAAAGTCAAATACAATATGATTTAATTCAAAAATCCAAAAATGACCTAAGAATATAATCATCATTTTTGGCAGAGGTTTCCACCTTAACCAGAAATCATGAACTTTTCTTAGGAACCTTTTGGGTTTATTGAAAAGATTTTAATTCACCCTAGTTGAGTTGATTTAATGCTAGGGTTTGAACATCCCCATTTCAATTTTAGGCAAAATTTAAACATGATGCAAACATGAAGCTAGCCTAGAGCACTACCAGCAGCTAGGGATGTGACAACTCACCCCCACTAAACAAGAATCTCGTCTCGAGATTCAAGCGTAGGGTAGGATGAAGGGAAACGCAAACTAGTATAATGTTCACGGTCTAGGTTGCACTTCAAATGAACGTTGATTTGAACACCATCTTTGTCTTGTCGTCTTGCTCTGAGAAATCCTGTCAACATGACAGGGGGGGGGGGGAAGAGGGAGACTCTAGAAGGGTCGATCTCCTCGAAGATCGAACAACTCAAGATTAACTTACGGAATGAGACATAGAACCATCTTTCGGGTTGAGACACGAGATACACATCAATAGGGGTGGAAGAAACGGATGACGAAGGT
>NW_021177604.1:0-1308 GCF_002162155.2 Triticum dicoccoides
TCTCTTCGCATAGGTGAACTAGGACGTGCGTCATGATGTTGAAGAAGGATGGTGGGAACACCAACTCGAAACTGACAAGACATTGCACCAAATCATTCTGTAACCTTGGTATGATTTCTGGATCGATTACCTTCTGAGAGATTGCATTGAGAAATGCACATAGCTTCACAATGGCTAATCGAACGTTTTCCGGTAGAAGCCCCCTCAATGCAACCGGAAGCAGTTGCATCATAATCACGTGGCAGTCATGAGACTTTAGGTTCTGGAACTTTTTCTCTGCCATGTTTATTATTCCCTTTATATTCGACGAGAAGCCAGACGGTACCTTAATACTGAGCAGGCATTCAAAGAAGATTTCCTTCTCTTCTTTGGTAAGAGCGTAGCTTGCATGACCCTGATGTATGTCGTCTTCTCCGTGCATATGTTGCTGGTCCTCCCGTGCCTCAGGTGTATCTTTTGTCTTCCCATACACGCCCAAGAAGCCAAGCAGGGTCACGCAAAGATTCTTCGTCACGTGCATCACGTCGATTGCGGAGCGGACCTCTAGGTCTTTCCAATATGGTAGGTCCCAAAATATAGATTTCTTCTTCCACATGGGTGCGCGTCCGTCCGCGTCCTTCGGAACAGGTTGTCCGCCAGGACCCTTTCCAAATATCACCTTCAAATCCTTGACCATATCATGTACATCAGCACTAGTACGGTGGCGAGGCTTCGTCCGGTGATCCGCCTCACCTTTGAAATGCTTGCCTTTCTTTCTTACGGGATGCCTGCTCAGAAGAAATCGATGATGTCCCAGGTACACATTCTTCTTACAACTATTCAAATATATACTGTCGGTATCATCCAAACAGTGCGTGCATCCGCTGTATCCCTTGTTTGTCTGTCCTGAAAGGTTACTGAGAGCAGGCCAATCATTGATGGTCACGAACAGCAACGCCTTTAGGTCAAATTCTTCCCCCATGTGCTCATCCCACGCACGTACACCTGTTCCATTCCATAGTTGTAAGAGTTCTTCAACTAATGGCCTTAGGTACACATCAATGTCGTTGCCGGGTTGCTTAGGGCCTTGGATGAGCACTGGCATCATAATGAACTTCCGCTTCATGCACAACCAAGGAGGAAGGTTATACAAACATAGAGTCACAGGCCAGGTGCTATGGTTGCTGCTCTGCTCCCCAAAATGATTAATGCCATCTGCGCTTAGACCAAACCATACGCTCCTTGCGTCATCTGCAAACTCCTTCCCGTACTTTCTTTCAATTTTTCTCCACTGCGACCCGTCAGCGGGTACTCTCAACTTTCCGTCTT
>NW_021177605.1:0-2615 GCF_002162155.2 Triticum dicoccoides
AAAATAACATGGCAAAAGAAAGTTCATCCCCACAGAATCATATAGTTAGGCTATGGTTCATTTTCATCACACAAAGATGTTCCCAACTTCTATACCCCTGATGACAAGACAAGCAATTGTTTCATACGTAAATAATCTCAAAGTTTTTCAACCTTCACGCAATACATGAGCGCGAGCCATGGATATAGCACTATGGGTGGAATAGAATATGATGATGGGGATTGTGTGAAGAAGACAAAAAAGGAGAAAGTCGCACATTGACGAGGCTAATCAACGGGCTATGGAGATGCCCATCAATTGATGTCAACATGAGGAGTAGGGATTTCCATGCAACGGATGCACTAGAGCTATGAATGCTCAACAAAAGAAAACTAGCGGGTGTGCATCCAACTTGCTTGCTCACGAAGACCTTGGGCATTTGAGGAAGCCCATTGTAGGAATATACAAGCCAAGTTCTATAATGAAAAATTCCCACTAGTATAAAAAGACAAATTATGAGACTCACCACATGAATAACAAGGTGCTACTTTGAAGCACAATATATGAGACTCACTACATGAAAAACAACGTGCTACTTTGAAGCACAAGTGTGGAAAAAGAGATAGTAGCATTGCCCCTTTTTTTAAATTTTTTGGGCCTTTTTTTGCCTTTCTCTTTTTTTTGGCCTTTCTTTTTTTGGGCCTTTCTCTTTTTTTGGGCAATGCTCTAATAATGATGATCATCACACTTCTATTGATTACAACCATAAGGATTACAACTCAAAACTAGAACAAGATATGACTCTATATGAATGCCTCCGGCGGTGTACCTGGATGGTGCAATGAATCAAGAGTGACATGTATGGAAAATAATGCATGGTGGCTTTGCCACAAATACGATGTCAACTACAAGATCATGCAATGACAATATGACAAAAGTAATGTATGTCATGATGATGATGATGGAAGATATAAGGAGGTTTATGTGTGATAGAGTGTATCGTATTACGGGTTTTGGATGCACCGGCGAAGTTTGCACCAACTCTCAAGGTGGGAAAGGGCAATGCACGGTACCGAAGAGGCTAGCAATGGTGGAAAGGTAAAAGTGTGTATAATCCATGGACTCAACATTAGTCAAAGAACTCATATACTTATTGCAAAAATTTAGAAGTCATCAAAAATTCAAGTACTACACGCAGGCTCCTAGGGGGATAGATTGGTAGGAAAAGACCATCGCTTGTCCCCGACTGCCACTCATAAGGATGCACAAGCCAGGTACACTTCATGTTTCAAATTTGTTACATAACTTTAACCATACGTGCATGCTACGGGATTTGCAAACTCCAACGCAAGCATTTCTCAAATTCATAATCACCCAACTAGCACGACTATGATATTATCACCTCCATATCTCAAAACAATTATCAAGCATCAAACTTATCTTAGTATTCAATTCACTCAAAAGAAAGTTTCACATATCTTGAACACCAAGTATATTAACATTAAGCAACATGCTATTAAAGACTCTATAAATAATCTAAGTGAATCATGAGAGATCATTAGTTCCTTTAAAACAAATCCCCCACCGTGCTCTAAAAGATCTAAGTGAAGTACTAGAGCAAAAATATCAAGCTCAAAGGATATAAGTGAAGCACTATGAGCAAATGACAAACTACTCCGAAAGATATAAGTGAAGGTCAATGAGTAGCTAAATAATTATGCAACTATGCGAAGACTCTCTCTCATTTAATAATTTCAGATCTTGATACTTTATTCGAATAGCAAGCAAAGCAAAGGAAAACTATATTGCAAGGATAGCACAACTCATGTGAAGAAGCAAAAACTTAGGCTCAACAGATACTAACCGATAGTTGTTGAAGAAGAAATATGTGATGCCTACCGGGGCATCCCCAAGCTTAGATGCTTGAGACTTCTTGAAATATTATCTTGGGGTGCCTTGGGCATCCCCAATCTTGAAATTTTGTGTCTCCTTAATTCCTCTCATATCATGGTTTCTCTTTTTATCAAAAGCTTCATTCACAACAAACTCAACAAGAACTCGTGAGATAGGTTAGTATAAACCAATGCAAAACCTTATCATTTTCTACTGTAACAAATCACTTAAATTATTATTCAACATTGCATACTAAATGCCTCTGCATATTTAATACTCCCATCCTCAAATAGAATCATTAATTAAGCAAACATATGCAAACAATGCAACCATAACAACAATCTGCCAAAACAGTACAGTCTGTAAAGGATGCAATAGTATCAATACTTCCCTGACTACAAAAATTATGAACTCAAATTCCCACTGTAATAAATTTATCAGAGCTCAATATGCAAAAAGATTCAACATTATACCACTCTCTGACTTTTCTAGGGAATTTTTCCAACAGCGGTAAACTTTCTGTTTTTCAAACAGCAACATGTATAATAGCACAATAAGCATGGCAAAGGCTATCCTTGACTTCTTTATTGAAACTAAAGATGAAAAACATTATTCTAAATAACAGCAAGCACATACTAACAAAATAAAATGACGCTCCAAGCAAAACACATATCATGTGGTGAATAAAAATATAGCTCCAAGTAAAGTTACCAATGAACGAAGACGAAAGAGGGGATGCCATC
>NW_021177606.1:0-1165 GCF_002162155.2 Triticum dicoccoides
GGCCCGGACCGACCTTACACGTACTCTTACGTGAGACAGGTTCCACCGATTGACATGCACTTGGTGCATAAGGTGGCTAGCGGGTGCCAGTCTCTCCCACTTTAGTCGGAACGGATTCGATGAAAAGGGTCCTTATGAAGGGTAAATAGCAATTGGCATATCACGTTGTGGTCTTGCGTAGGTAAGAAACGTTCTTGCTAGAAACCCATAGCAGCCACGTAAAACATGCAACAACAATTAGAGGACGTCTAACTTGTTTTTGCAGGGTATGCTATGTGATGTGATATGGCCAGAAGAATGTGATGAATGATATGTGATGTATGAGATTGATCATGTTCTTGTAATAGGATTCACGACTTGCATGTCGATGAGTATGACAACCGGCAGGAGCCATAGGAGTTGTCTTTATTTTTTGTATGACCTACGTGTCATTGAAGAACGCCATGTAAACTACTTTACTTTATTGCTAAACGCGTTAGTCATAGAAGTAGAAGTAGTCGTTGGCGTGACAACTTCATGAAGACACGATGATGGAGATCATGATGATGGAGATCATGGTGTCATGCCGGTGACAAGATGATCATGGAGCCCCGAAGATGAAGATCAAAGGAGCTATATGATATTGGCCATATCATGTCACTACTCTATTTGATTGCATGTGATGTTTATCATGTTTATGCATCTTGTTTACTTAGGACGACGGTAGTAAATAAGATGATCCCTTACAAGATTTCAAGAAGTGTTCTCCCCTAACTGTGCACCGTTGCTACAGTTCGTCGCTTCTAAGCACCACGTGATGATCGGGTGTGATGGATTCTTACGTTCACATACAACGGGTGTAAGACAGTTTTACACAGCGAAAACACTTAGGGTTAACTTGACGAGCCTAGCATGTGCAGACATGGCCTCGGAACACGGAGACCGAAAGGTCGAGCATGAGTCGTATAGTAGATACGATCAACATGAAGATGTTCACCGACGTTGGCTAGTCCGTCTCACGTGATGATCGGACACGGCCTAGTTGACTCGGATCATGTGATCACTTAGATGACCAGAGGGATGTCTATCTGAGTGGGAGTTCATAAGATGAACTTAATTATCCTGAACATAGTCAAAAGACCTTTTGCAAATTATGTCGTAGCTCACGCTATAGTTCTACTGTTTT
>NW_021177607.1:0-2138 GCF_002162155.2 Triticum dicoccoides
GACATAAGTCCCCTGAAAATTTGCTCGAAACGCATCCTCAAGCTCTTCCCAACTTCCAATGGTATTTTCTGGGAGGCTTTTAAGCCAATGCCGAGCTGGCCCTTTGAGCTTGAGGGGTAGGTATTTTATGGCATGGAGATCGTCTCCTCTGGCCATATGTATGTGTAGGATATAATCCTCGATCCAGACTCCGGGATCTGTTGTTCCGTCATATTCTTCTATGTTTACGGGTTTGAATCCCGCTGGAAATCCATGATCCAGTACCTCGTCGGTGAAACATAGTGGGTGTGCAGCGCCCCTGTATTTGGGTGTGCCATTGTCTTCAAATGCTCGGCGGGTTATGTTGCTTCCTGGAGTCTTCTTTTTTGGCCCATAGATAGACCTGGCTGGATCATCCTTTTTCCGAGGATCTTTATGCTGATCATGTGCCGGCTTGTGTGCGGCGCCCCTTGTTGCTCTTGGCCTGTCATCTGGTCGTCTATCCGGCCAGGCGCCTTCTTTCTTTTTTGACTGCGGGGGCTCTAAGGCCTCCTTGTCAAATTCGGGCAACAGCTTGTGCTTCGGGTAGCTCTTTGTCTGGTGACTAGCGCCATATTTATCTGTGGTGTTGAGTACTTTGCTCCATCTCATTCTGAGTGCGTCCTCCGCTATTTTGAGCTTCCGCTTTTGCTTCTTCAAACTTCTTGCAGTGGCGACGAGCCTTTTATGAAGGTTCATATGCTCTGGTGATGTGAGATCGTCTTCGCCGGGGATGGGCTGCTTGGTGGCATGTTCGTCGTCCACTGCTTCGCCCTGCTCTAGGGCCGGGTCCATACGGGTGCCGTTTTTATCTAGGCCGGTCTTCAGGCGGCACTTGCGTCGCCGTTTTGGTTGTTTGTTGGGGGAGTTGTCCTTCGCCACGTCCCGTTTTTCCTCGTTGTCGCTTCCTTTTGGTGTATCCACCATGTATACGTCGTGCGTTGGGGTGGCTTTCCGGTGCCCGATGGGTGCTGGTTCTTGGTCGTCTCCGGCATCGTCGTCCATACCGTCGATGTCTTCGGAGTCGTAGTCTAGCATGTCGGTTAGATTGTCGACAGTGGCTACCAAGTGGGTGGTGGGTGGGCTTTGAGTTTCTTCGTCGTCCGCATCCCAGCCGTCCTGGCCGCAGTCCAGCCAGGGCTCTCCTGATAACGAGGGATACTTTAGCGAACTCAAGATGTCGCCTAAAGGTGAGTGTTGAAAGATGTCCGCTGCGGTGAACTCCATGATCGGCGCCCAATCGGAGTCGATCGGAGGGGGCGCGGGAGGTTCGGAGTCCGGCAAGGAGTCCGACACCTCGGAGTCACGAGCTTCATAAGGGACAAAGTCAGTGTTCGGCTCTATCGCCGTAGAGGCTGCAGCCCCCGAGGTGGTGTCTAGCCATCCGTCCTCGACCTGCTCAGCCGGCTACGAATTGAAGATCGGAGCGGGTTCGAGTGCGGCCTCCAGGGTACTGTCCGGCTGCAGAGCTAAATCATGCTCGCCGTGACAGTGCGGCACGCTCGGCTGTGGCTCGAATCCATCGAGGATCAAGTCCCCGTGGATGTCAGCCGTGAAGTTCAAACTTCCAAATCTGACCTGACGGCCAGGGGCGTAGCTTTCGATCTGCTCCAGTTGGCCAAGCGAATTGGCCCGCAGTGCGAAGCCGCCGAATACGAAGATCTGTCCGGGGAGGAAGGTCTCACCCTAGACTGCGTCATTGATGATGATCGAAGAAGCCATCGAGCCTATCGGTGACGACACAGAGGAACTCTCAATGAAAGCACCAATGTCGGTGTCAAAACTGGCGGATCTCGGGTAGGGGGTCCCGAACTGTGCATCTAGGCGGATGGTAACAGGAGACACGGGACACGATGTTTTACCCAGGTTCGGGCCCTCTTGATGGAGGTAAAACCCTACGTCCTATTTGATTAATATTGATGATGTGTGTTACAAGAGTGGATCTACCACGAGATCAAGGAGGCTAAACCCTAGAAGCTAGCCTATGGTATGATTGTTGTTCGTCCTATGGACTAAAGCCATCCGGTTTATATAGACACCGGAGAGGGCTAGGGTTACACAGAGTCGGTTACAATGGTAGGAGATCTACGTATCCGTATCGCCAAGATTGCCTTCCACGC
>NW_021177608.1:0-1149 GCF_002162155.2 Triticum dicoccoides
TGAAACCGTAGGAAAAATTTTAATTTTCTGCAACGTTCCCCAACAGTGGCATCATGAGCTAGGTCTATGCGTAGTTCTCTTTGCACGAGTAGAACACAACTTTGTTGTGGGCGTGGATTTTGTCATCTTACTTGCCTCTACTAGTCTTTTCTTGCTCAACGGTATTGTGGGATGAAGCGGCCCGGACCAACCTTACACGTACGCTTACGTGAGACCGGTTCCACCGACTGACATGCACAAGTTGCATAAGGTGGCTGGCGGGTGTCTGTCTCTCCCACCTTAGTTGGAGCGGAATCGATGAACAGGGCCCTTATGAAGGGTAAATAGAAGTTGACAAAATCACGTTGTGGTGATTCGTAGGTAAGAAAACGTTCTTGCTAGAACCCAATTGCAGCCACGAAAAAGATGCAACAACAATTAGAGGACGTCTAACTTGTTTTTGCAGCGATTGATCATGTGATGTGATATGGCCAGAAGTTGTGATGAATGATGAATTGTGATGTATGAGATCATGTTCTTTGTAATAGGATTCACGACTTGCATGTCGATGAGTATGACAACCGGCAGGAGCCATAGGAGTTGTCATTATTTTTTGTATGACCTGCGTGTCATTGAATAACGTCATGTAAACTACTTTACTTTATTGCTAAACGTTAGTCATAGAAGTAGAAGTAGTCGTTGGCGTGACAACTTCATGAAGACACGATGATGGAGATCATGGTGTCAAGCCGATGACAAGATGATCATGGAGCCCCGAAGATGAAGATCAATGGAGCTATATGATATTGGCCATATCATGTCACAACTATATAATTGCATGTGATGTTTATTATGTATTATGCATCTTGTTTACTTAGGACGACGGTAGTAAATAAGATGATCCCTTATAAAATTTCAAGAAGTGTTCTCCCCTAACTGTGCACCGTTGCTACAGTTCGTCGTTTCTAAGCACCACGTGATGATCGGGTGTGATGGATTCTTACGTTCACATACAACGGGTGTAAGACAGTTTTACACAGCGAAAACACTTAGGGTTAACTTGACGAGCCTAGCATGTGCAGACATGGCCTCGGAACACGGAGACCGAAAGGTCGAACACGAGTCGTATGGAAGATACGATCAACATGAAAATGTTCACCGACGATGACT
>NW_021177609.1:0-1056 GCF_002162155.2 Triticum dicoccoides
ACAATAGCTGGCTAGACCAAGGAAGCTCCTAACTTGTTTCACGGTCTCAGGTGGAGTCCAATCGAGAACGGCTTGAACTCTCTCGGGATTGACAGCAATGCCCTTACCAGAGATTACGTGGCCTAGGTAGGTCACTTCTGGCAACCAAAATTCACACTTGGAGAACTTGGCATAAAGGCGGTGTTCTCTGAGTTTTTCTAAAACAAGTCTAAGATGTTCGGCATGCTCTTCCTCGTTCTTCGAGTAAATAAGAATATCATCGAGGTAAACCACGACGAACTTATCTAAGTACTCCATGAAGATCGAGTTCATCAAGCGGGAGAATGTGGCTGGGGCGTTGGTTAGGCCAAAGGACATGACGGTGTACTTGTACTGGCCATAACGAGTGACAAAAGCTGTCTTGGGAATGTCCCCGTTTCTGATCTTGATTTGATGGTAGCCTAATCTTAAATCCATCTTGGAGAAGACTGAGGATCCAGCGAGCTGATCATACAGGTCGTTGATCCTGGGAAGCGGATACTTGTTCTTTATCGTGACCAAATTAACGGGACGATAATCTACAACCATCCGGTCCATACCATCCTTCTTCTTGACGAAGAGGACGGGGCAAGCCCAAGGAGAAGAGCTGGGACGGATGAAACCCTTTTGCAAGGACTCATCGAGTTGTTTCTTAAGCTCGGCTAATTCTAGGGGTGCCATCTTGTAAGGTCTCCGGGAGATTGGAGCTGTTCCTGGGATAAGATCTATGACGAACTCTACATCTCTGTCAGGTGGAACACCTGGCAGTTCCTCTGGAAAGACATCCGGAAAGTCACGGACTACCGGGATATCTTCAAGGTCTGGAAGAGGGCTGGCATTAAGAGAATAGAGCTGACGCTTTGCAACTCTAGTGGAGACGGTGACTAACTTGCCAGATGGGTGTGTAAGCTGAACAGATCTTGTGTAGCAATCAATCTTGGCATGATGAGCTGTCATCCAGTCCATACCCAAGATGATGTTAATATCTGAGGACTTGAGGGCTACAAGTGATGCAAGGAATACAAGTCTATCAACAAG
>NW_021177610.1:0-1133 GCF_002162155.2 Triticum dicoccoides
ACCAAGGTGGAAAGAAATCCTTGAGGAACAATGTGAAGGTTAAGCTTCCGAAATTCCTCATGGAGAAGCGGTTGACTTTGTTGTAACATCAGGTTGTTACAATAAGATTTACGACTTAGTGCATCAGCCATGACGTTGGCTTTCCCTGGGGTGTAAGTTATTCCTAAGTCGAAATCTGTGATCAACTCGACCCAACGTCTTTGCCTGAGATTCAAATCCGGTTGGGTGAAGATGTACTTCAGACTTTGGTGATCAGTGAATATTTCGCAACGATTACCGAGGAGGTAATGTCGCCAGGTTTTAAGTGCATAGACTACAGCTGCAAGCTCTAGATCATGAGTAGGATAATTCTCCTCATGTGGGTGCAATTGCCGTGAGGCGTAAGCAATTACATGTCGATCTTGCATGAGAATACAGCCTAGTCCTTGTCGCGAGGCGTCGCAGTAGATAACAAAGTTCTTAGAGAAGTCTAGCGGTACCAGAACGGGAGCAGAAGTCAGGCGTCTTTTCAGTTCCTGAAAGCTGTGCTCACATTGTGGAGTCCATTCAAACTTTTTATCCTTCTTAAGGAGTTCAGTTAGAGGTTTAGCAACTTTGGAGAAGTTCTCGACAAAGCAACGACAATAGCTCGCTAGGCCAAGGAAACTCCGAACTTGCTTGACCGATTCAGGTGGAGTCCAATTAAGGACGGCTTGAACTCGCTCAGGGTTAACAGCAATACCTTTACCAGATATTACATGACCCAGATAGGTCACTTCTGACAACCAAAATTCACATTTGGAAAACTTGGCATAAAGGCGGTGCTCTCGAAGTTTCTTCAACACTAGCCTTAGATGTTCGGCATGTTCTTCCTTGTTCTTGGAGTAGATGAGTATATCATCGAGATAAACTACGACGAATTTATCCAAATACTCCATGAAGATTGAGTTCATTAACCGAGAAAAGGTGGCTGGAGCGTTGGTTAAACCGAAGGACATGACGGTGTACTCGTATTGGCCATAACGAGTAACAAAGGCCGTTTTAGGAATGTCCCCGTTTCTGATTTTGATTTGATGGTAGCCCAACCTCAAATCCATCTTGGAGAAGACTGAGGATCCAGCGAGCTGATCATACAGGTCGTTGATCCTAGGGAG
>NW_021177611.1:0-1925 GCF_002162155.2 Triticum dicoccoides
AAGAAATATATATGCCTAATATAGAAAACCCCCAATAGATTTCATTAATTGGTATTTTTCCGCTCTGACAACGACCCATATCATGAGAAAAGCCGGAGAGACATGATCTACATCAACACCTGGAGGAGAGGATGCCCAAGAGTGAGAATAGAAGACACCCTAGTACAGTCACGACTGAAGGTGGAGATACTCTCTCCGAACCGGCGAAATGAATCGGTGCCCAAGCCAGATGCCATCACGGTGGAGATGCTCACTGTTCCTAGTCTACTGCTCACCTCGGCTGCCGTTCTTAGCCTACTTGCCGACCTAGCCCTCCGACATATACAGGTAATGCAAACATTTCGCTTCCAGATGTGTCTCACTCCTATAATGCATATCCACATCTTGTGTTTATCCCATCTCCTTCTTCCTGTCGAGTGTTTTGTCTCTGAACCGTTCTTGTTAGCTTGTAGCTAGCGGGCAAGTTGATTAGTAAACTCCTTTCTTGGTACGTTGGCGAGTTCTGGAGGAAAGAGCATTTGTTCTCACAGTACACTATCTACTCTTTGTGCCCATTATGGGGGCTCTGTATGTAAAGAACGGCAGTCACCACACAACATGCATATCCTCACTCTGTCTTTAACACCGAGAATGCAATCATCTCTGCTGTTCCCTCGCTATAATGGTTGATATTAACTACCCTAGCTACTAGCCTCAATTACGTAGGACTTCATGAAGAGTTTATAAAGTTGTTGGTAGATGGACGAGCTATCAACAACCCAAAGTTAAAATTATATATATCTTGTGTTAAAAAGTGGATTTCAAATCTCAAAACCCGTGCCCTTCGATCATCTTCGCACGTCTCCATCCTGCGTGCACGCGCGCGCGTACACACACACACACACAGAGAGAGAGAGAAAGAGAGAGCAAGGTTTTGAATTACCAATGAAAATAATCTCATGGGGCACCGGTTGCTAGAAATTTACCTTATGATTTTTTTAACAAATTTTGTATTCTAATAAAAAATGAGTCAAATTTAATTCATATTCAAATGAAACTCCAGTTAGATTTCTTTTGACGGTGAGATGCAATCTACGAATGGGGCTTGACGCAGAAGGTATGGTTTTGGGGCGAGGGCAGTGGAATTTCTAGGCCTACATGTAGCTGTTCGGATAGCGGAAAAGTGGTGAAGACTACACTTGATTGACTCCGTCTTGGTTGTGCTTCTCAAGTACCTAGAATCTAGCCCAAGTTGGTTATATCTGGCGATAGCGATATTTTCCCGTCGTATACCTTGCTGAAGGCATTGCTCGGATATGCTGAGAATTATTCTTTAGGGGGGAAACCTAGTATCTAGCCTATGATGGTTAAATTTTGTGGCAGCAACGTTTGAGCGTTGTTTCCTTCTTAATACCGTTGTTCTTGAAGAACCCGATTTTCCTTGTGATGTCAAGAGATGGTTGGTGCGAATACGGGCCGTTTTCTTTTCCACGTTTTTGTAGTATGGCAATTGTTGTTGGTTGCTTCAGGCCGTTTTCTTTTCCACGTTTAGGCGTAACTTTGGTCTTATTTGACTTTGCTATTTGCGGGTGGGTTTATTTGCGTGTATTTTGGTGTTGATTGTGTGCATTCTAATTACGCACAGGTCGGGTGTGCTCTTATTGTGTTTGTATCTTCTAGATTCTTCATTGTGAGTCAATAAAATACATCTTTTGTCGAACAAAATAAAGTTTAAGTTCAGACCACCATCATCACAATCAACAAAAGAAGTGTAAGTTATTCTATTGAAGTAGGTTTAGGACAAGCAATCACTTCACACGTATTGTGTCAGGTCAGAAGCTAATGTCGAATAATCCTAGAAGTGCAAACAGAGAAGTCCCTTGGCAACGGCGTTACACCGCTGGTGGTAGGCATGGGCAAGGGGAAGGATATCCTGCTGAGCTCCT
>NW_021177612.1:0-1295 GCF_002162155.2 Triticum dicoccoides
TGATTCATCGGGGATGAATCAGAGGTGTGTGAACATGTCCTACTGTGTGTGAGCTAAGTGTGTGAACACGATTTGGTAAAGGTAGCGGTGAGAGGCCATGTAGGAGTACATGGTGGGTTGTCTCATTGCAGCCGTCCTTAGGAACTGAGTTCTGTGTTTGTGATCCATGATTCAGCTACTACCACGCATTGGGCCCGAAACCAATGGACCCTCTCGGCTTCTTAATCACCCTTGTCCTCTGTCCAGGAGTTGCAAGTAGTTTCTGGTGTTTGTAGTATGCTGGAGGCCGTGGACAGCGCTGACCGTAGGGGTGGGCTGTGATGCGGTAGGCACGTGGCCGGGTAAACCGGGCACCCGTTTGGTGTCACGGAACCCTGTACACATCGTTTGGGGCTGTGAGCGAAACTCCGGCCGGATCTCCTCATGGATGGAACCCGAATAGGCGATAAACCTGGACTAGAGACTTGAGTGTTTAGGCAGGCCGTGGCCGACACCCACGTTGGGCTTCCGCTTGAAGGTTGCCGAGTACATGTCGTGCGGCGGTAAGTGGTGAGAGCGTGTGTGAAGAAGTACACCCCTGCAGGGTTAACCTAATCTATTCGAATAGCCGTGTCCACGGAAAAGGACTTCTGGGTTGCTTATATCAGTTCATAGACAAGTGAAAGTGGATACTCTAAAATACACAAGATAAGCGTGAGTGCTATGGATGGCGTTCTCGTAGGGAGACGGGAGCGGATCCATAGTGGTGTATTGATATGGTGAATATGTGGACTCGTGTGCGCCACCTCAAAAGAGTCGCTTGCAGTCGTAGTTTAGGATAGCCACCGAGTCAAGCTGGCTTGCTGCAGTTAAACCCCACCATCCCCTTTGTTGCTAATGATGCATATGTAGTTAGTTCTGATGTAAGTCTTGCTGGGTACATTTGTACTCACGTTTGCCTATTTTATGTTTTGCAGAGAGACTTCGGTCTCACTAGTAGTTTCGCGTGGACTTCGACGTTTAGCTTGTTACCTCAGCTACGATCTTGTGCCCTCGGCAGGATCTGGTAGATAGTCAGGCTTCTCAGCCTTTTTCATTTATAGATGTCTGTACTCAGACATGATAGCTTCCGCTTGTGCTTGATTTGTATGCTCTGAATGTTGGGTCATGAGACCCATGTTTGTAATATCTCGCTCCTCGGAGCCTATTGAATAGATTACTTGAGTCATAGAGTCATGTTGTGATGCCATGTTGTATTTGCACATATCGAGCATATTGTGTGTATGTTATTGAAATGCTTGGTATGTGTGGGATCT
>NW_021177613.1:0-1318 GCF_002162155.2 Triticum dicoccoides
ACGTTGCGCCTTAGCAATCGCTAAACCAATCTCCTGAGGTTACTGACAATGCTGGAAGCACGGTCAGCCTGACCACGAAGGTCTATTCCTGCAAGCAATCGAAGAACGAGCAAGAATATGATAAAGCAATCTGAATATTGCAAATATATATGAAGTATTGATAATGGTGGGGATCCGGAAGCGGTCTTGGTCTGGTCGTTGGACACAAATGAAGTACACGAAGTTGCAATGGCTAACTTTTAACTAAACAAATCCCCAGGAAAAGCTGCTAGATGGATCTACTTATATAGGAGCAAGGGGTGGCGGCCAAGGAGGTGGGAGGACGTCCCAAGGCAGCCTAAAACTAAATCTAGGTCGTACAAGGCCAATGGGCCCAAGTGGAGGTGATGCAACACCTTTGGACTTGTAGTTTGACTCGGATTCTGCTGCAGCATCAGATTGTTTCGTCCACAATCCAACGCTCCGGACGAATTTGAAGGTGATTCCAATTGGGTTGGAAAGTGCACGAAATCTAGTTTCCAACAAAAAAAAATCACCCAATTCGGAGTCCGTATGAAAAACTTGTGTGCGTTTTGAGTCAGGTATGTCTGTGCAGTCCGAATCTGAATCCAGAACGTGAGAGACTTGGACTCTATCTTCTCTTGGGCCAAAAGTGACGTGAGAGAACTTTTTGGACAGCAAATAAACATCTCTTTCTTCCTTATCTTCATATGTGGATTGTACAAATGTCCCATACACCTACAATTAGAGAAAACACAAAAGTGTGTGAAGTTTTTTTGTTCTCGATAACACAAATAGATTATTGAATAGTTTGCACTAGAAATCACCTGAAAAATATGCATATATGCAATATTTTTGGTCATATCCAAGGTAGTCATGTCCTCATCATCCTCCCCTTCTTGAAAATAAAGCCGTCCTCGGCGTTGCTTAATCTAAAATGTGGCTAACAAAAGAGACAAGGTGTACATGTTGTATATGTATATGTCATCCATTTTTACTTCCCTTGATTTTTGCATATATGACACATGAATAGATGAGTAACTTGCATAGTTCATAAAATCTAAAGCCAAAAAATTAGCACAAGAAGTAGAAGGCATGAAAATATTGCAACTCAGTTTGCACATATAAGTGAAGCTCTTATTCATTTCAAAAGATTGACAATGTTCATCATTAAACCATCCCAACATTGGTGAATAAACCTTACTTGCATCAAATTTACATGCTACAACATGCTTAAATAAGCAAACATGCAATAAGTCATTCAACACAGAATCATCACCAAGATCAGAGGTCATATCAAAATGATTAAACATTGGTT
>NW_021177614.1:0-955 GCF_002162155.2 Triticum dicoccoides
TGACGTGATGAGGACATCAATACAATTGTTACACCCACAGCCCCTGCTGCTATACATACTGGACCAATTACTAGAGCTCGTGCACGCCAACTAAATTACCAGGTACTTTCGTTTCTTGGTAATGATTCTAATGTTCATGAGAATATGATGCTGCCTAAATTGGATACATTTGTTTTGCTTACAAATGAAGGGCCTAGCTTGGAGAAGGATGAACATTGGAGCAAGAACAAGCATGGAGATGATGGCATGCGCAAGGGAAACAAGAACGGAGTTACAAGTGATGATTTGAGGACTTTGAAGCCACCATAATGGGTGCATGAAGCCTTGGACGAAATATACAAGATGCCACTTCATAAATTTCGTCCCGAGGCTATTTTAGGTGCTGCGTCACCTTATTATTGGGCCAGGCCCATGTAATTTCGAAATACATAAGTATAGGCTATTTTTAGAGTCCGTATGTGTGGGGAAACAAGAGATAAGGTTGATTTCGGACCCCTCCACCAAGGGCCACGAAATTCCCCCTTCTTCCTCCATATATACAGCCCTTAGGGCATCGTTTAGACTTTGGGTTTTGTTTAGTTTAAAAGTTCGCCATAGCTGCAACTTCGCGTACTTCGTTTGTGTTCAACGACCAGACAAAGGCGTCACAGAACCCCACCTTGATCAATAAAGCTTTCATCTTATATTCGCAATATCCAGATTGCAATCTTAGTTTCTTGCTTGTTCTTCGTTTGCTCGCAGGAAACAGACCCTCGTGGTCAGGTTGATCGTGCTCCGGCGTGGTCAATAACCTCTCGGAGTTGGTTTAGCGATTGCTAAGGCGCGACGTCCTCGCACGTTCGTAGTCGGATCGTCAAAGTCGACTTCCACCAAAGCGATATCCATCATCTCATCGAAAGACGGGACACCTTTGCCTCTATCAAGTGGTATCAGATTTCCAGGTTGCTCGGTGAGA
>NW_021177615.1:0-1045 GCF_002162155.2 Triticum dicoccoides
CTCCACTATCAGAGATTTTGCACAACAGAGATGCAACTGGTCGAGTGGAGAAATGGGCGATTGAACTTCTTCCCCTTGATATCAAGTTTGAGGCAAAGAAAGCCATTAAGTCCCAGGCAATAGCAGATTTCCTCGCCGAGTGGATTGAACAGCAGCAGCCGACTGAAGTTCACTCGGAGCATTGGACCATGTTTTTTGATGGCTCTAAGATGTTGAATGGTTCCGGTGCTGGGGTTGTCCTGGTTTCCCCCAGAGGAGATAAGCTCAGATATGTGCTCCAGATTCACTTTGATTCCTCCAACAATGAGGCAGAGTATGAGGCCCTCTTATACGGATTGCGCATGGCCATTTCACTCGACGTCCGTCGCCTGATGGTCTATGGCGACTCAGATTTAGTGGTCAACCAAGTGATGAAGGAGTGGGACGTGAGAAGCCCAGCCATGACTGGATACTGCAGTGCGGTGAGGAAGCTGGAAAAGAAGTTTGAGGGGTTGGAGCTTCATCATATACCCCGACTGAAAAATCAAGCAGATGATGATCTAGCAAAGATAGGTTCCAAGAGAGAGGCCATTCCGAGTGGTGTGACGCCCGGGTAATTATGCTACAGTAATCCCCACTAATGTTGCCACGTCACCTCGGTTACTGTGGATAAACTCGCGTTAGTTCGAAACCGGTTCGAATTCAAAATCAAAACAAAAGCAAAGATAAAAGGTTTCAAAACAAAGACTAAAAATGTTCGGGGGTTGTCTAAAATAGCTAACCTAATTATGGTGGGGTGCACTAATTTTGCTAAAATGCTTTGGCATTTTAAGTAAACTAAAAACAGAAAAGAGAAATAATAAAAGAAAAAGGAAAGACAAAAAAAAGGGGGGAAGGGAAAACCCCTGGCCCATTCCCCCTGGCCCATCCCCCCCCCCTGGCCCGGCCCAGCGCCGGTCGCTTATCCCCTCACCCCCCCCGCGGCAAACCCTAGCCGCCCCACACTTCCTCCCCCCCACGCGCCCCGACCCACGCTCCCCTGCTCCCTCGCCCGATCCAGATCGGG
>NW_021177616.1:0-1398 GCF_002162155.2 Triticum dicoccoides
GAGAGCACTCCTGTTGTGATCTTTTGATCCAACAAACTTTTGCCGTAAGTGGTTCATGGTATTTGGAAGAAGGATATACCACGGACCTTGAGGACTATCGCAAAGGTTACTAATATCCTAAAGGAACTAGCAACACTATCAACATGATGTAAGTAGAGTGAATCTCGGGTTCAAACCCAGGAGTAGAATACCTACTAACTATGTGGCATCACGGGATGCTTTCGAGAATAAAAGCCAGAATCATCACACTGGGACACAAATCATGGCTAAATTACTAGATGATCCCCTAAGACACCTAGGGTCATAATACCAGCTCCAACATATATGTCAAGGTAACGGAGTACCTCAACTCACTGATTAGTGTGGTTAATCTGGCCCATGGGAACATTGAGACGGGAAGAAAGGATTTGCAATTGCATCAGACTACTTAGAAACCTGGGATGACTCGGACAGCATAACAACTGTAAATGCTCAGAAAAGATTTGAGACATTCACAAAAATGGTGGCATAACCACTCAGAAGCACAATATCAAGGTTTCGAGATCAACAATTAACATACGGAAGTAGTAGGAACTGAACTCAAGCTTAATCCAACAATTTATAAGTCTACGGAATAGTAACACGTGATCCTGATAGATAGATGAGAAGACCTAGTTTTCTTAACCCCGTAGGAAAGATAAGATGACTCAGATCAGAAGGCATAAGGTATAAGGAGTAAAAAGAGCCTTACGTTCCATCCCACAATCAATTCCCTTATATAACTAAAGAATTTCTAGACTCAACTTCGACCAGTTTGGCTTGGTAATCCTACAGGCAGTCAAGCTCTGATACCAACGCTGTCAGGACCCCGACTCGATGTCACATCGATCTAGCCTGTAGCACCTCATATCACTTTGCGGCCTCACGCACGGTATCCCCACGGGTGTCACCTTACCTTTGCCCGGGACCGTTTGCGCCTTTTGGCTCACGTATATGATAGTGTCGCTAGCATCCATATGATAAGGAGCCCGGGCTGACATGACTAGTCATAAACCCAAAGTGGCACAGACTTACAGGGACAGGCATCCATGACCCAGCATCGAACGTGTCGGTCATCAGCGAGTGAATCCAGGCTGTAGCACTGGGCTAGCAGGACTCCGGTGAACCGGGCTGTAGCGGGCTAACAGGACTCCGGTATTCATCGCGTGACATTTCCCCGAAGGGACAGACACAGGAACGAAGAAGGACACATGCCGGCCAGCCTAAGTGTTCCGGAGCAGTAGCAAGCTACCATGGCTCAGTGGAAACACTAGGAGACATTTCCCGGTAAGAGAGGCTACTAAAGATAAACAACTAGATGGTCAGATCCCACACATACCAAGCATTTCAATAACATACACACAATATGCTCGATATGTG
>NW_021177617.1:0-2091 GCF_002162155.2 Triticum dicoccoides
TCGGCGGCCGGCCCGCCTCCAATGGCCATGGCCGAGACCTTTATCCTCCTCAACCCCTAGCCCCTAAAATCAATTAGAATTCCTGCCTCCAGATGACGGCTCCCTCTTCTCCGGCGTCTCCATCAAGGCGGCTCCCGCTACCCAGATCCACCAAGGCAAGCCGGCGGGCATGTTTGCTGCTTGCTCCTGGCTAGGTAAGGATGTGCTGCTTGTACCCTGATTGAATGAATGATACCGATGCCTTTGGTAGACCTCCCTCTGCTGTTCGTTGCGCTACAGAATGATTTATGTCTGTGGGAAAAAATGCTTGTGTTGTAGACCTCCCTCTGGTAGTACCGATGCCTTTGGTAGACCTCCCTCTGTTTGTAGGCTTGCCCCCGTCCGCCATGCCCGTCGCCAACACCAGGTCTCCGAGCTGATCTTCCGGGCGAGTGTGATGCTCCGATCCTCCGTCACCACCGTCGCCTCCATCTCTGAAAGGTTCTTCGATGGTTCCATGGATCGGCAGCGGAGGGAAGGACGGGGTGGGAGAAAAGAGCTGGAAATGGGCGGAGAGCATTGGGGAGTGGAAGAAGAGAGTGCGGGATCTTGGCGTGGAAACAGTGTGGGATGCTACAAAAACGCAGGCTCGACCTTCATTCTGCTGACAGGTATCAAATGTCGGAGCCTCCTGAAACCAAGGAAGAAGAAGAGGTAGAAGGTGGAGAAGTTGGTGCTGAAGGCAGATCCATCCAGCACGAGATTAACATACCTCTCTAAGTTATATCCCGAATCTTTTACTTTGTTTGTTGATGATGTATCGCTTTTATGTTTTCATTTATATGGCCAGTTGACCACTCTCTGTCTCCGTTGGTGTATAACAATAATACAAATATTCTCTTGGGTTGATGGGGATACGTGAGGACTTGTCGCAAGTTAAAATATCTCGTCTCCAAGAGATATATGTGTGTGTTTGTCAATTCATACTTTTAAATTTCATATAGCAGTGCTTTTGTGGTTGATTATGTGTGGTTTCTGCAACCCTGGTGTCCATACTTTTAAATTTCATATGTTATTAGTACGCTTTTCACGTCAGGCCAGAGTTAGGCCGCTTTTCCCGGGACCTCCTATAGGGCGCGTTCAGCGCCGCGCAAGGGACCTGGCGCCCGCAGCATCGGTTGGATGGGCCGGCCCACGATCACACAACAAAGCAACGAGAAAAATGACAGCCAAAAATACAACCCGACTGGGATTCGACCTCGCAACCTCCCGCTTCCACACTTCGAGGCTAGCCATTGCACCAGCTAACTACTACGTGATATTCTCATCGTGAAAGTTTAAATAAACAGAAAATAGACGCGCTATTTATTGCACAATACACTGTGGCATTTATACATTTAAATTATTGAAAATATGTTCAAATATTACGGATGGAGTTCTTGAGCATGCAAAAAAAGCCCGCGTATTCAAAAAATAGTTCTGAATAAACATTGAACATTTTCTTAGTATAGGGTGAACATTATTCAAAGAATACTGAACATTTTGTTAAAATATGCTAAACTTTTTTTGAATACATGCTGATAAAAATTTCTCTACACGATGAACATTTTTTATACATACTGAACATTTTTTCAATGTATGGTGAACAAATATTCAAATACACATAGAACATTTTTTTTAAATACGATGAACTCCTTTTGAATGCATGCTGAACAAAATTTCTATACATGATGAACATTTTTTTATACACACTGAACATTTTTCAAAGTTCATCAAATTTGACAATAGTTCATCAATTTTGAAAAATGTTCATCAATTTTGAAAGAAAGTTCGATATGAAATAAAGTTACAAAATTGAAAAACAAATCTCGCGCTTAGGAGAAAAGAAGAAAGAAATAAAAAGAAAGAAAAAGAGAAGAAAAACAGAAAAAAAAACTCTTTCCACGAAAAAAGACTATAGAAAATGGTTAAAATCCTGTCAATTAACACGAACTGGTAGGTTAGCCGAGTGGTTTGGCAAGCACGGCTGTAGTTGTGAGATCCCTCGTTCGAAACACGGTTGTCGCTAGAAAGTTTTTGTATTTTCAAAACAGAAAAAATAAGTGGGCCGGC
>NW_021177618.1:0-2210 GCF_002162155.2 Triticum dicoccoides
ATTTGCAAGACAAGGGCACAAGGAGAAAGGTAATGTTGTTAGTGGGAAGGCCACAAGGGGCGTGCCCACTCTCAACAAGTCAAAAGAGTTCATGCCTCCATCCTATGTACTTTGTAAGACTAAGGATGGAGAAGTTTATGCAAAATTTGTTGGTCCTCGAAATGCATTCCAATTCTATGCTATTTGGGTCCCTAAGACCCTTGTGAATAACTTGAGAGGTCCCATTGCAAAATGGTTGCCTCTAACCAAGTCATAATTGTGTGTAGGTTGCCTTCTCCGGTGGAGTAAAATGGGTGATTGATAGTGGATGTACCAATCATATTGCCGGAGATAGCAAATTGCTCTATGATTTCATGGAAGCTATTCAACCATTCATGAGCATTATGTTTGGTGGAGGTTCAAAAGGACAGGTACTTGGGTTGGGCAAGGTGGCTATCACAAATGACATGTCTCGTCATGCTTGTCCAATCCCTTAAATACCATTTGCTTTCTATTCGCCAATTGGCTTCTGTTGGTTATGATACACTCTTTGGACTAATGGATGTGAAAGTCTTTAAGAGAGATACTCTCGAAGTGGCCTTTGTTCGAGAGTTGGATGGCAACCTTTACACGGTTGATTTCTCGAAAGAGAGCACATTCCGTGCAACTTGTCTAATGGCCAAGGCGACAAGGGGTGGCTATGGCATCGACGGCTAGCCCATGTCGGCATGAGAAATCTTCAAGATCTCTTAAAGGGGAATCACATCCTTGGACTAACCAATGTCTCTTTTGAGAAAGACCGTGTGTGTAGTGCATGCATAGCCGGGAAGCAACATCAATCAAAGCACCCTCCCAAGAACATTGTGTCTACTTCAAGGCCCCTGGAGCTCCTTCATGTGGATCTTTTTGGGCCTCCTTCATGGGATAGTCTTGGTGGGAAAAAGTATGGACTTGTCATTGTCAATGACTACTCAAGATATACATGGGTGTTTTTCCTCAAGTCCAAGAATGAGACGAAGATCACCTTCATTGATTTTGCCAAGCAAGCACAACGCAAGTTTGACAAAGAGATCTTGGCAATAAGAAGTGACAATGGCTCTGAGTTCAAGAACTATACCTTGGAAGAATTCCTTAGTGATGAAGGGATTGAGCATCAATATTCAGCTCCATACACTCCTCAGCAAAATGGTGTAGCCGAAAGGAAGAACCATACACTTGTAGAGATGTCAAGGTCCATGTTGGATGAATACAAGTCACCACATAGTTCTTGGGCCGAAGCTATCAACACTGCATGCCATGCATCAAACCGGCTCTTCCTCCGTACTATATTGGAAAAGACTCCATATGAGCTCCTAACTGGGAACAAGCCAAATGTCAAGTACTTTCGTGTATTTGGGTGCAAATGTTTCATCCTCAACAAAAGATAACAGTTAGGAAAATTTCAATCCAAAACAATTGAGGGCATATTTGTTGGCTATGGATCAAACTCTCACGTCTATAGAGTCTACAACAAATCCAATGGATGTGTTGTAGAAACTTGTGACGTGGTGTTTGATGAATTTAATGGCTCCCAACAGGAGCAAGTTGATCTAAGTGATGTAGGTGAAGAAGATTCCTCTCAAGATATCTTGACCATGGGTGTTGGTGCACTTCTTCCAATGGAACAAGAACCTCTTGATGATGAAGAAGAAGATGGAAGTATAACTCATCATCAAACTACTTCAACACCCCTATCACGACAAACTCCTATTGTTCAACCGACGCCCTTAGTCCAAGTACAATAAGATGATCAAGTTCCTCTTCATGAGAATCTTCAAGAACAAGATCATCATCAAGGGCAAGAACAAGAAAGTCCAATCATTGATGATGAACCTCAACAAATGCAATATGTACAAGAAGATCTTCCACCACACATTAATGATCCATATGTTGAGGACGTGGATGATGGAAACGAAGTTGAACCTCGCGAAACCTTAACCTCCATCATGCCTTGAGTGGCCGGTCATGTTGATATTGATAAAATCCTCACCGGAATATCGGAAGGTAGAGTCACTCGTAAACAATTGACAAACTTTTGTGCTCACTTCTCGTTTGTGTCTAGTGTTGAGTCTCTCAAGGTACAAGAAGAATTGATGGACAATGATTGGCTCATTGCTATGCAAGAAGAGTTGAACATTTTTGAGTGCAATCAAGTATGGTCATTAGTCAAGAGGCTAACTACGGAACACAAC
>NW_021177619.1:0-629 GCF_002162155.2 Triticum dicoccoides
AATAGTAGGATAATTCCTTTTTTAATTTATTAGCCCAACACATTGAAGCCTATGGATCCTTCCTTTCAATATAGAAATCAACATAGAAGTACCTGGCCCAGATTGACCAAACGAAAAGGACTAAACGAAACCAAGAAAAGGACACAGTCCTTCCTTTAGTTTGCTGATTCGATTAATTAGTTACATCGAAGATCTAGACAGGAGGTCCTGTCTTCAATTCCCACAATGTTGATTTCTTTTGACCCAATTATTTTTCGTGGTCTCTATGAAAGCCCATAAAAGGCCCATCAACATAGAAGTACCTGGCCCAGATTGACCAAACGAAAAGGACTAAACCAAACCAAGAATACATATTCCCTTTAATAGTAGGATAATTCCTTTTTTAATTTAGTAGCCCCAACACATTGAAGCCTATGGATCCTTCCTTTCAATATAGAAATCACCATAGAAGTACCTGGCCTAGATTGACCAAACGAAAAGGACTAAACCAAACCAAGAAAAGGACGCAGTCCTTCCTTTGGTTTGCTCATTCGCTTAATTAGTTACATCGAAGATCTAGACAGGAGGTCCTGTGTTCAATTCCCACAATGTTGATTTATTTTGACCCAATTATTTTTCGCGGTCTCTAT
>NW_021177620.1:0-1682 GCF_002162155.2 Triticum dicoccoides
AAAGGGAGAAACGCGGGACATGTGGTGATGGGGGACGCCCGCGTGAGGCAGACTGATTGCTTGAACCCGCTTCAAATAATGAGATCGATCCAGCTAGCAGCTTTAAGTGGGCCGATCATGCACGGCAGGATTGCTGCTTAGAGGATTGTCCCGTGTCACTTGCGCCCTTGGCTTCTTGCCGTTCCACAGATGTCCCAACGTGCTGCGTTGATCCCAATTTCAACGATGTAGTTTATCCCAATTTCCCGGTGCCTCCTTTTCCTAGATACGGTTGATACGTCACATTGTGGTGGCTGGTTGTTACATCGAGTATGAACAGTTGTATACCAAAATGTTCCTCTTCTGTTTCGTCTACTGTTGTCCGCATAGCTTGCTTGCCAGATTTATGTGTGTGTGTGTGTGTGTGTGTGTGGGCAGCATATATATATCCACATATTTTCATGAGTACGGTGTTGGAGATCTACGCCCAATAATTAATGTATTTACTGTCGGGATATGATTGATTTTCATATATCCTGTTATTCACTTCATATATCAAAAGTTGGTCCTAGGTGTAAAAAAGTGAATATTTGTTCCCAGACGTTTGAAATTTAGACGACAATGCACATCATTTGCAAACTCCTCTACCAAAATAGCTAGCGTGTAATGATCAGCTTGAGCAGGGCTCATTTTTAGAGCCTTGTTGGACTTACCGATGATATAACATAATATACTTTTTTCTGTTACCATTTCTCGACATTTTTGGGCTGCTTTTTATTGCGATGGTGATGACCTTGTATGTTCTGTTCTTTTTGTTGCTCTTATTCACGCCGGCATAATCTGTCTTTTTAGCTTTTTGCATGGAGGCAATAATGTCAATGTAACTTCCTCAGTAAACTGATTAAGTTCTCACCCGCAAAAAAAACCAATTAATTTCTCATTGAAAACACTCTTCCATTCTTAATTAGAAGTATTTCTTGGGTATGGCACATAAAGAGCAAATAAAAAATAGATTTTTCACAGTATATCATACCACCGAATTTAATGTGTAGTATCTTGGAAAAAAAGAATTTAATGTGTAGTATTTAGCTGATCCAATGGTTAATACGAGTCAGTTTTAATTTTAGCCCAATGACATGCAGGTAATTTTAGGTAGTCCTTTCACGTGTTATTGGTTCTAAATGTTCTAATTACGGGATTGCTAAATCTCAGTCGACCGAGTCTTAACGAAGTCTCAGTCGATGCTATATTCGTCAGATCTTATGTAGAGAAACGTGTAAAATTTTTCTGTTAATTTCTTCTTTCTTCATCTTTGTATGTTAATATCACTTGACTGAGAGACTTGGTTAAGTCTTAGTAGACTAAGATCTAGCCGCACCCTTCTAATTAATGCCGTCGTGTATGAGTGTCTATCGTCCGTGTCTCATGTCTCATAGCACCCTCCCTAGTCCTTCATTGTGATGACACCGCGCACCCTCCCTAGTCCTTCGCCATGACAACAAGCGCCCATTGGAGCAATCTTTCCTACTTATAAAGATTGGAGTTGCTGGTGAGTTCACATGTTGGTCCAACAAATGCACGCATCCCCACATGTGTGGAACTAACAACCTTATAAGAGGCACATAAACAAGTATGCTTTACTCACGTCCGGGATCTATCACATATAAGAAAATAGTCTACTCTCATGTGAGACCAACATTTTC
>NW_021177621.1:0-1341 GCF_002162155.2 Triticum dicoccoides
GTCGTGCGTTTGACTCTCCCTGGTAATCGCTCTATCCAAGCTTTGAGAGTTTTTGACTACAACGGTTGCCGATCACCGCCTGCTGCTGGGTAAGAACTGCTAAGAATTTGAGATTTGCTTGACGGATTTGTGACACCCACCACCACCACTTGTTCGTAGTCTGTAGGATCATATTCTTGTGTGTTTCTATTGCTGCTAACCATGCCAGGATCACAAGCCGACGAGATTGACTGGGAGAATTTATCGAACAAGGAGCTTCATGATAAGTTTCAGCAAATGATGACTGAACAGGTGCAAGATGTGCTGAACAATTTTGAAGAGGCCATGGAGAAGATCACTGGCCTTGAGAAGACGTTCGAAACAAAGCTCGATAACAAGTTTAATGAATTGCTCGCGCGTCTTCCACCACCACCACCCGCTGCACCTAACGCACCTCTCCAACAACAACAACAACGACTACCTCCACGTCGCGAAGCAGACCTCCGCCAAGCAAGCCGTGTTCCTCTTGCGTTTGGCCAAACTGTTGGTGCCGCTGTTGATACTTCTGTGGCTCCTGCTGCTGATGCGGAGGAGGATGATTATGTGGGAGATTATGAGGATGAGGTTGATCAAAATCAACACTACGTGCAGCCACCTGTACCACCACCAGCAGGTCGACCTCAGGTATATATTCGTAATGGTAGGCCTGCACCACCACCTCAGGTACGAGATGATGTCCATATTCCTAAACTGAAATTGAATATTCCACCATTTGAGGGTAGATATGTTCCTGATATATATCTTACTTGGGAGTTAGAAACTGAACAACGATTTACATGTTTACAATATCCTGAGGAGAGACGAGTTGCTGCTGCTGTTTGTGCTTTCACTAGTTTTGCATGTGTTTGGTGGTCTGAACATTGTAGATTATATCCTATTCCAACTACTTGGGCTGCTTTGAAAACTGCTATGCGTACGCGTTGGGTTCCACCATATTATCAACATGAATTGCTTCAAAAATTGCAGCGTTTAAGACAAGGGAAAAATTCTGTAGAAGAATATTATCAGGAATTACAAACTGGCATGATTAGATGTGGTATTGTTGAGGAGAATGAAGCTATGCTTGCACGTTTTCTGGGTGGATTAAATAGAGAGATTCAGACCATTCTAGACTATAAGGAGTATACTAATATCACTCGTTTATTCCATCTTGCTTGTAAAGCTGAACGTGAAGTGCAGGATCGACAAGCATTGGGGCGAACTAACTTTTCTGCAGGCCGACCTTCATCATGGACACCACGTGCATCTTCTACTTCAACTGCACCAGCACCTCCATCCGGTGCCACCTCCAGCCGTGATACA
>NW_021177622.1:0-942 GCF_002162155.2 Triticum dicoccoides
TGGTTAGCGGGCTCGGGGACGTCCGGTAGCTCTCGAATCGACGACAAGGATCCACGGCGGCCGGCGACGGAAACGACGATGGTGGCGGCGTTGCAGCGCGTCCGGGGCCTCGTGGCTCGGTGGAGAGGAAGAGGGGGTCGAGGCGGAGCCTCTGGGCTAGTCGGGGGAGCGAGGGAAGGGCGGTGGCTGCAGCTACGGCGAACGGCGTCGGCGGCTGCGCTCTGCTTCGGGAGAGGGGGCGAGGGAGGCGAAGCAGGGAGAGAGGGAAGAGGTGCACGGGAGAGTGAGGGGGGTCAGGGGGATCGGGACGGCCTGCGGAAGTCGTCCACGCGGCCAGGAGCTCGTCGGCAAGCAGGAGGTGGCCGCGCAGCCGTGCGCGTGCGAGCACGCAGCAGCTTCGGGGCGAGGGGAGGAAGACGACGGAGGGCTGCAGTGGTGGGCTGCGCCGCCTGCTGGCTGGGCCAGCCAGCTGGCTGGGCCGGACAGGGAGGAGCCCAGGTAAGCTCCTCCTTTTATTTATTTTTGTTTTTCTAATTTCTGACATTTGTTTTGATTTAAATAAAATATTAAATCATTTATTTACCTTATGCCAATTTTTGCAGGAGCTAGATATATTATTCCAGAGCTCCCCAACAGGTGGCATAGTTTTTGGACATATATTAATATATATAACTAATATATTTCCAATGCAAATATTTATGCATTAATTCCAAATGCCCAAAATAAATACCTATGAGCTCTTAAAAATATTGGTTTGATTTTTATCTCTGTCCAATATTTTCAGAGAGCAACATGAGCATTTTCTTGGACCCTTTTGGAGAAATTTTTATTTGGGTCATTTTCAAAAATGATTCTGAGGGTTTCACAAATCCCCATTTCAAATTAAATGGAATTTTAAACATGATGCACACACTCTGATGCATGACTAGCTAGGGTGTGACA
>NW_021177623.1:0-1162 GCF_002162155.2 Triticum dicoccoides
TAAGCTCATTGAGAGGTGCAGCAATGGTGCTGAAATCTCTCACAAAACGCCTATAGAATCTAGCGAGGCCAAGAAAACTCCTCACTTGTGTGACCGTTTTGGGTTGCGGCCAACTCTCAATAGCTTCAATCTTGGCTTTATCAACTTCAATTCCCTGTGGAGTAACAACATAGCCAAGAAAAGATACTCGGTCGGTGCAAAAGGTGCACTTCCCAAGGTTACCAAACAAACGTGCATCACGTAGAGCAATAAAAACAGCACGTAAATGTTCCAAATGTTCTTCCAAAGATCTGCTATAAATCAATATGTCATCAAAGTAAACTACCACAAATCGTCCAATGAAGGCACGTAAAACTTCGTTCATTAATCTCATGAAAGTACTAGGTGCATTAGTTAACCCAAAAGGCATGACTAACCACTCATATAATCCAAACTTAGTTTTGAATGCCGTTTTCCATTCATCTCCCAATTTCATACAAATTTGATGGTATCCACTATGCAAATCAACTTTGGAGAATATTGTAGAGCCACTCAATTCATCAAGCATATCATCTAGCCTAGGAATAGGATGACGATAACGAATAGTAATATTATTAATGCCTCTACAATCAACACACATACGTGATGTACCATCCTTTTTCGGCACTAGAATAATAGGAACAGCAAAAGGACTAAGAGATTCGCGTATATAACCTTTGTCGAGAAGCTCTTGTACTTGACGCATAATCTCCTTCGTCTCCTCTGGATTGGTACGGTATGGTGCACGGTTTGGCAGTGAAGCACCGGGAATTAAGTCAATCTGATGCTCAATCCCTCGAATAGGCGGTAATCCCGGTGGCACGTCTTGTGGAAAGACGTCAGCGAACTCCTGCAAAATATTAGTGACAGCAGGAGGCAAAGAGGAAGGCACGTCCTCGAATGAAAATAATGCCTCTTTGCACACAAAAGCATAGCAAACAGATTTGCTGAAATCTAGCTCATCAATATCAGATTTGGTGGCAAATAAACATGCACTTTTCAATTTAATTTCAGAAGCAACACTAGATGGTTTATTATTAGGCTTCATTTGTTGCTCAAATTCTTTTGCCACAATCTGATTTTCACTCTTATTCGTCTCCTGTTTTGCTTTATTAGCTCTATTAATATCATCTTTCAAAATGGA
>NW_021177624.1:0-1282 GCF_002162155.2 Triticum dicoccoides
TCGGATCGTCAAAGTCGTCTCCACCAAATCGATAGTTATCATCTCATCGAAAGATCGGGACACCTTTGCCTCTATCTTGACGATCCGACTACAAACGTGCACGACGTTGCGCCTTAGCAATTGCTAAACCAATCTCTTGAGGTTACTGACGATGCCGGAAGCACGGTCAGCCTGACAACGAAGGTCTATTCCTGCAAGCAATCGAAGTACGAGCAAGAATATGATAAAGCAATCTGAATATTGCAAATATATATGAGGTATTGATAATGGTGGGAATCCGTAAGCGGTCTTGGTCTGGTCGTTGGACACAAACGAAGTACACGAAGTTGCAATGGCTAACTTTTAACTAAACAAGTCCCAAGGAAAAGCTACTAGATGGATCTACTTATATAGGAGCAAGGGTGGCGGCCAAGGAGGTGGGAGGACGTTCCAAGGCAGCCTAAAACTAAATCTAGGTCGTACAAGGCCAATGGGCCCAAGTGGAGGTGATGTAACACCTTTGGACTTGTAGTTTGACTCGGATTCTGCTGCAGCATCAGATTGTTTCGTCCACAACTCAACGCTCCGGACGAATTTGAAGGTGATTCCAATTGGGTTGGAAAGTGCACGAAGTCTAGTTTCCAACAAAGAAAGAATCACCCAATTCGGAGTCCGTATGAAAAACTTGTGTGCGTTTTGAGTCAGGTATGTCTGTGCAGTCCGAATCTGAATCCAGAACGTGAGAGACTTGGACTCTATCTTCTCTTGGGCCAAAAGTGACGTGAGAGAATTTTTTGGACAGCAAATAAACATCTCTTTCTTCCTTATTTTCATATGTGGATTGTACAAATGTCCCATACACCTGCAATTAGACAAAACACAAAAGTGTGTGAAGTATTTTTGTTCTAGATAACATAAATAGATTATTGAATAGTTTGCACTAGAAATCACCTGACAAATATGCATATATGCAATATTTTTGGTCATATCCAAGATAGTCATGTCCTCATCATCCTCCCCTTCTTGAAAATAAAGCCGTCCTCGGCGTTGCTTAATCTGAAATGTGGCTAACAAAAGAGACAAGGTGTACATGTTGTATATGTATATGTCATCCATTTTTACTTCCCTTGATTTTTGCATATATGACACATGAATAGATGAGTAACTTGCATAGTTCATAAAATCTAAAGCCAAAAAATTAGCACAAGAAGTAGAAGGCATGAAAATATTGCAACTCAGTTTGCACATATAAGTGAAGCTCTTACTCATTTCAAAAGATTGACAATGTTCATCATTAAACCAT
>NW_021177625.1:0-1335 GCF_002162155.2 Triticum dicoccoides
GTAGCCTTTTATTTCGAGTTACTAACACTTAGCAACCGAACCGGTATCTAATACCCTGGTGCTACTAGGAGTACTAGTAAAGTACACATTAACATAATGTATATCCAATATACTTCTATCGACCTTGCCAGCCTTCTCATCTACCAAGTATCTAGGGTAATGCTGCTCCAGTGGTTGTTCCCCTTATTACAGAAGCACTTAGTCTCGGGTTTGGGTTCAACCTTGGGTTTCTTCACTTGAGCAGCAGCTGAATTGCCGTTTCATGAAGTATCCCTTTGTTCCCTTGCCCTTCTTGAAACTAGTGGTTTCACCAACCATCAACAATTGATGCTCCTTCTTGATTTCTACTTTCGCGGTGTCAAACATCGTGAATACCTCAAGGATCATCTTATTTATCCCTGATATGTTATAGTTCATCACGAAGCTCTAGCAGCTCGTTGGCAATGACTTTGGGGAAACATCACTATCTCATCTGGAAGATCAACTCCCACTCGATTCAAGTGATTGTTGCACTCAGACAATCTGAGCACAAGCTCAACGATTGAGCTTTTCTCCCTTAGTTTGCAGGCTAAGAAAATTGTCGGAGGTCTCATACCTCTTGACATGGGCACGAGCCTGAAATCCCAATTTCAGCCCTCGAAGCATCTCATATGTTTCGCGATGTTTCGAAAACGTCTTTCGTGCCTCAACTCTAAACCGTTTAACTGAACTATCACGTAGTTATCAAGACGTGTATGTCCGATGTTCACAACATCCACAAACGACGTTTGGGGTTCAGCACACTGAGCGGTGCATTAAGGACATAAGCTTTCTACTGATCGCATAATCGCTACTATCAACTTTCAACTATAATTTTCTCTAGGAACATATCTGAACAGTAGAACTATAGCGCGAGCTACGACATAATTTGCAAAAGGTCTTTTGACTATGTTCAGGATAATTAAGCTCATCTTATGAACTCCCACTTAGATAGACATCCCTCTGGTCATCTAAGTGATCACATGATCCGAGTCAACTAGGCCGTGTCCGATCATCACGTGAGACGGACTAGTCATCATCGGTGAACATCTTCATGTTGATCGTATCTACTATACGACTCATGCTCGACCTTTCGGTCTCCGTGTTCCGAGGCCATGTCTGCACATGCTAGGCTCGTCAAGTTAACCCTAAGTGTTTTCGCTGTGTAAAACTGTCTTACACCCGTTGTATGTGAATGTAAGAATCCATCACACCCGATCATCACGTGGTGCTTAGAAGCGACGAACTGTAGCAACGGTGCACAGTTAGGGGAGAACACTTCTTGAAATTTTGTAAGGGATCATCTTATTTACTACC
>NW_021177626.1:0-1167 GCF_002162155.2 Triticum dicoccoides
GTTATCATCTCATCGAAAGATCGGGACACCCTCGCCTCTATCAAGTGGTATCAGTTTTCAGGTTGCTCGGTGAGAATTTCCAGTTTTCCTAGATTAGATTTATTTTCTTACCTATTGTCCAAGAAAAATCCACAAAAAAGAGTTAGATCTATTCATCCTTTGTCCAAGCCAGTCTGAGCCTTTGCAATTTTCTTTTCATTGCTTGCATAGTTGAATTATCGGTTGCATCGTCGTGTCGAGTTGCTGGTCTTAGTGTCTAGGTCGTTTAGAGTTTCGAGTTCTGTTCACATTAGTCACGTCGCCGCTGCATCATTATCCCTTCCGCTGTCCACCACCCATCCATCAATTTCCTCCACGTGCTACCCACCGTTCATTGTCATAATCATAGTTGAGATCGTTCCCATCTTCGCTTGATCCAATCTACATCTTATCTAGTTTATTTTGGAAAGAGGGAGAGAGAAAAAAAAGGAAAAGAAAAAAAAAGCGTGAGAAAAAAAAAGAGAAGAAAAAAAATTGGATCTATCTAGAATCAATCTCGTACCTGAATTCGGATTGGAATCTGTTTTGCGCACTGTTCAGTAAAACAGGTGTATCTTCCTCATACGAAGTCAGTTTTGGCTCCGTGAGTACTCAAATTGAAGATAGCGACGAGCCGCATCTAAATAGTTGCAGAAGCAAGTTCAATATTTGACACCTCAAAATCGGCTTCTAAATAGGTCTTTTTGCCCTCCGAAGTTCGTGAACACAACTTGTTCCAATTTTTCAGGCCAGTTTTAGAATTCTTTGACTCCTCATATCAACTCGGAATTGAGTGATTCTTTTTGCATTGGAAAGCTTGAGTTAGTAGCATTCTTTGAAAGAATTTATCATAAAATTGTCTCAAACTTTTCAAGAGGAAAGTTGGAGAGAGAGTTGTTGTATATCCTGCTTGGCAGTTGTTTTTCATCATTATCTTCACTGCCGTTGTGATCTTCACTTATATCTTGCTGTCAAGAGCTACTTAGTATCCTTCATTGATGCTAGTTGTGCTACGCCGTGACCTCATTAGTGTTCTAGGCTCGCGTCTCTAGTCCGGTCTAGCCTAGGACCAGCACAGTACCGTCGTTGAGCGTTTATTCAACATTGCATCTTTGAATTGATTATTGCTAATCTTTTGCTACCATATAT
>NW_021177627.1:0-1191 GCF_002162155.2 Triticum dicoccoides
AGCACATGTCGTGTGCAGACGCTAAGTGGTGGAAACATGTATGAAGAAGTACACCCCTGCAGGGTTAACATCATCTATTCGAATAGCCGTGTCCGCGGTAAAGGACTTCTGGGTTGCTTATATCAGTTCATAGACAAGTGAAAGTGGATACTCTAAAAAAACGCAAGATAAGCGTGAGTGCTATGGATGGCATTCTCGTAGGGAGACGGGAGTGGTTCCATAGTGGTGTATTGATATGGTGAATATGTGGACTCGTGTGCGCCTCCTCAAAAGAGTTACTTGCAGTCGTAGTTCAGGTTAGCCACCGAGTCAAAGCTGGCTTGCTGCAGTTAAACCCCACCATCCCTTTGTTGATAATGATGCATATGTAGTTAGTTCTGATGTAAGTCTTGCTGGGTACATTTGTACTCACGTTTTCCCATTTTATGTTTTGCAGAGAGATTTCGGTCTCACTAGTAGTTTCGCGTGGACTTCGACGTTTAGCTTGATACCTCAGCTACGATCTTGTGCCCTCGGCAGGATCTGATAGATAGTCAGGCTTCTCAGCCTTTTTCATTTATAGATGTCTGTACTCAGACATGATAGCTTCCGCGTGTGTTTTGATTTGTATGCTCTGATTGTTGGGTCATGAGACCCATGTTTGTAATATCTCGCTCCTCGGAGCCTATTGAATAAATTACTTGAGTCGTAGAGTCATGTTGTGATGCCATGTTGCATTTGCACATATCGAGCATATTGTGTGTATGTTATTGAAATGCTTGGTATGTGTGGGATCTGACCATCTAGTTGTTTATCTTTAGTAGCCTCTCTTACGGGGAAATGTCTCCTAGTGTTTCCACTGAGCCATGGTAGCTTGCTACTGCTCCGGAACACTTAGGCTGGCCGGCATGTGTCCTTCTTCGTTCCTGTGTCTGTCCCTTCGGGGAAATGTCACGCGATGAATACCGGAGTCCTGTTAGCCCGCTACAGCCCGGTTCACCGGAGTCCTGCTAGCCCAGTGCTACAGCCTGGATTCACTCGCTGATGACCGACACGTTCGATGCTGGGTCATGGATGCCTGTCCCTGTAAGTCTGTGCCACTTTGGGTTTACGACTAGCCATGTCAGCCCGGGCTCCTTATCATATGGATGCTAGCGACACTGTCATATACGTGTGCCAAAAGGCGCAAACGGTCCCGGGCAAAGGTAAGGC
>NW_021177628.1:0-989 GCF_002162155.2 Triticum dicoccoides
AGTATGCACCATTCAAGGCCACGTCATCAACTTTCAACCCTTTCTGGCATCATTTGCTATTGTTCATGCATTTACTGATTTGTTGTGAGAGCTAAATGACCATGAAATTGAAAAGCACTACGAAATGAACTTTGAAAAGGTTGAAACTTGGCATGGTATCACCATTTCACACACATAGCATGTGCAAAAATGTAGAGAGGGTTACAGCAAAAACTGGATGCACTTCGTGTACAAACTAGACAATCTCTTTCGAAGTATCAGTGTTTCGTACGAAAAAACACATCTGTTACAACGACACTTCATTGTTTTCAAATTTATTACAACTCCAGACTTTTTTGCGTTCAGTATGCATGATTCAAGGCTACGTCATCAACTTTCAACCCTTTCTGGCATCATTTGCTATTTTTCATCCATTTACTGATTTTTTAGAGCTAAATGACCGTGAAATTGAAAAGCACTACAAAATGAACTCTGAAAAGGTTGAAACCTGGCATGGTATCATCATTTCACCCACATAGCATGTGCAAAATAGTAGAGAGGGTTACGGCGAAAACTGGATGCACTTCGTGTACAAACTAGACAATCTCTTTCGTAGTATGAGGGTTTCGGACGAAAAAACTCATCTGTTACACCGACACTTCATTTTTTAAACTTATTAATACTCCGGACTTTTTTTGCATTCAGTATGCACCATTCAAGGCCAAATCATCAACTTTCAACCCTTTCTGGGATCATTTGCTATTTTTCATGCATCTACTGATTTGTTGTAAGAGCTAAATGACCATGAAATTAAAAAGCACTACAAAATGAACTTTGAAAAGGTTGAAACTTGGCATGGTATCATCATTTCACCCACATAGCATGTGCAAAAAAGTAAAGAAGGTTACGGCAAAAACTGGATGCACTTCGTGTATAAACTGGACAATCTCTTTCGAAGTATCAGGGTTTCGGACGAAAAAACTCATCTGTTACCCCGACACTTCATTTTT
>NW_021177629.1:0-1538 GCF_002162155.2 Triticum dicoccoides
AGCAAAGAGTACACCAAATCCAGTTGCCAAATCCCTTTTCGAACCAGAGAGAGCCTCAATTGCAGCAAATAGTGTTGGGGAACGTAGCAGAAATTCAAAATTTTCCTACGCATCACCAAGATCTATCTATGGAGAGACCAGCAACGAGTAGAAAGAGAGTGCATCTACATACCCTTGTAGATCGCTAAGCGGAAGCGTTCAAGTGAACGGGGTTGATGGAGTCGTACTCGTCGTGATTCAAATCACCGATGACCAAGTGCCGAACGGACGGCACCTCCGCGTTCAACACACGTACAGCCCGGTGACGTCTCCCACGCCTTGATCCAGCAAGGAGAGAGGGAGAGGTTGAGGAAGACTCCATCCAACAGCAGCACAACGGCGTGGTGGTGGTGGAGGAGCGTGGCAATCCCGCAGGGCTTCGCCAAGTACCATGGGAGAAGAGGAGGAGGGAGAGGGGCAGGGCTGCACCAACGAGAGATCAAATCGCGTGTTATGGGCAGCCCCTAGGCCTCATATATATAGGGGAAGGGGAGGGCTGCGCCCCCTTTAGGGTTTCCCACCCCAAGGGGCGGCGGCCAACCTCCAGATGGCATCTGGTGCGGCGGCCAAGAGGGGGGGGGAGGAGTCCATCCTCCCCAAGGCACCTCGGAGGTGCCTTCCCCCTTGAGGACTCTTCCCTCTAGGGTTCCCTAGGCGCATGGGCCTCTTGGGGCTGGTGCCCTTGGCCCATCTAGGCCAAGGCGCACCCCCTACAGCCCATGTGGCCCCCCGGGGCAGGTGGCCCCACCCGGTGGGCCCCCGGGACCCTTCCGGTGGTCCCGGTACAATACCAATGACCCCGAAAATTGTCCCGATGGCCGAAACAGGACTTCCCATATATAAATCTTTACCTCCGGACCATTCCGGAACTCCTCGTGACGTCCGGGATCTCATCCGGGACTCCGAACAACATTCGGTAACCACATACAAGCTTCCTTTATAACCCTAGCGTCATCGAACCTTAAGTGTGTAGACCCTACGGGTTCGGGAGACATGTAGACATGACCGAGACGTTCTCCGGTCAATAACCAACAGCGGGATCTGGATACCCATGATGGCTCCCACATGTTCCACGATGATCTCATCGGATGAACCACGATGTCAAGGACTTAATCAATCCCATATTCAATTCCCTTTGTCTATCGGTATGTTACTTGCCCGAGATTCGATCGTCGGTATCCAATACCTTGTTCAATCTCGTTAACGGCAAGTCACTTTACTCGTTCCGTAACACATCATCCCGTGATCAACTCCTTGGTCACATTGCGCATATGATGATGTCCTACCGAGTGGGCCCAGAGATACCTCTCCGTTTACACGGAGTGACAAATCCCAGTCTCGATCCGCATAAAACAATAGATACTTTCGGAGATACCTGTAGTGCACCTTTATAGTCACCCAGTTACGTTGTGACGTTTGATACACCCAAAGCACTCCTACGGTATCCAGGAGTTACACGCTCTCATGGTCAAAGGAAGAGATACTTGACATTGGCAAAG
>NW_021177630.1:0-696 GCF_002162155.2 Triticum dicoccoides
TGGCATTTCTTTTAAAGCCCTTTATGTGGTGTCGCTCAGACGCCCGACTGTGGCATTTCTTTTAAAGCCCTTTATGTGGTGTCGCTCAGACGCCCGACTGTGGCATTTCTTTTAAAGCCCTTTATGTGGTGTCGCTCAGACGCCCGACTGTGGCATTTCTTTTAAGGCCCTTTATGTGGCGTCGCTCAGACGCCCGACTGTGGCTTGCTTGTTATTTTTTTCATGATATTTTTAATACTTCTATGATATTGCATATTCATAGATATAACATGCTTACCCGCATCAGAGTTATATTTATCTTTTGTGACTAACGTCATGAGTATAAAATATTTTCAGCACATCGTTATTATATTATACCCGTGTTCTCAATGTTTGCGAGTACATTCAAAGTACTCACTGGCTTGTCCCTGGCTATTGTCTTGGCCAGATTTCTTGCACGGAGAGGAGCGACGTGATGACAGCCCCGGAACCTAAGCAACGGTGATAGCAGCCTCGCGAAGATAGGAGCTAGCCTGGTTAGCTGTTCCCGTGGGAAATGGAGTCCCATAGACACTGATGATTCACAACCCGCTTCCGCCATCAACCACTAGAAACCGTTTGTTGTACTCACAGGACAGAATGGTCTTGTACTTCATTTTTTTGTATTTTGCTTGGAATTTCTGTATCAAGTTGGTGCCTCATCAGCTAACAGTTATC
>NW_021177631.1:0-1372 GCF_002162155.2 Triticum dicoccoides
GATTCGTTAATATATCTTCAAGTCATTTAAAACATGTGATGATCACCAGATGCCTGCTTATATAAATAGATATACCTCGCCGGTCTTTGTTGTTTCAGGATCAACATGTTCTTCGTCATCGTCATAATCGTAGTTCATGACTTCATCAATTTGGTCGTCGCGATCGAATATCATATCACCCTCTCCGGTGTTGTTTAGAAATTCGGGGCCGTCATAATCTTCTTCATTCTGATTATCATCTGGCCCGCATATCATATCGAACATGGTCTGTTCTCCCTCTCTGTCGGTATTGTCTGCCATAGCTTTTGTTTAACTAATCCAAAAGAAATATAAAACAATTTAGTATTCAAATTACATCGTCTCGAATAATAGATATAATCTCGAATACATCGTCTAGAATAATAGATATAATCTTGAATACATCGTCTCGAATTTCATATAATATTGAATAGTACATCACTGGCTATTAGCTAATAATGATCGAATACTACAGAAGAATCTAGGACACTCGTGGTTCCTCCGGCGCGGGCGGTGGACACCCAAAGAGAAGGAACCCTCACAGGATCATAGCTGAAGTGAGATCCCCGAAGAAACTGCCACGTATTGGAGAACCTGCCGCCCTCTAACGCAACCATGTAGCGATGGACGTGCTCGTCCTCCTCCCTGACATGGCGACGTACCACCTCCGGCGGGGCCGGGTCCCTCCGGACCGAAACTGGCCCACGCGAATGCCACCAAACGATATCAGGGTCGACGACGGGACCTGGGGCCGGGTTCCTCATCAAGCGGCGCGCCCCTCTAGGCAGCACCTCCCAGTGCCAGCCCGGCGGAGCCCAGTCCCGGACATGGGTCGGCTGGACATCGTCGCGGACGGGTCGACGACGAGGATGCGGGCCGGGCATCGTCGAGAACAAATACTAGCTATATGCCCGCAAAAAATAACATTTTTTTAATGATTGGATTTTGATAACTAAAATTTCTAACATTTCTACATAACACTAATTATGCTAATCTAAATAATCTAAATAACACTAAAATTTCTAACATTTCTAACATTTCTATATAACACTAATTTCTAACATTTCTATATAACACTAATTTCTAACTGATTAAACACTAATTATATCCATCTAACATGCATTCATACATATATAATAGTGAAAAAATAATAATCTAAGTAATCTAAACTAATTAAACATACAAAATACGTGTGTGTGTACTAATTAAACACTAATTATCTAAACTAATTAAACATACAAAATAATAATCTAAATAATCTAAACTAATTAAAGACTAATTATCTAAACTAATTAAACATGCTTGTGTGTGTGTACGGGCTCGGGGAGGGCTCACAGCGGGCGAGGGCGACGGC
>NW_021177632.1:0-1191 GCF_002162155.2 Triticum dicoccoides
AGCACATGTCGTGTGCAGACGCTAAGTGGTGGAAACATGTATGAAGAAGTACACCCCTGCAGGGTTAACATCATCTATTCGAATAGCCGTGTCCGCGGTAAAGGACTTCTGGGTTGCTTATATCAGTTCATAGACAAGTGAAAGTGGATACTCTAAAAAAACGCAAGATAAGCGTGAGTGCTATGGATGGCATTCTCGTAGGGAGACGGGAGTGGTTCCATAGTGGTGTATTGATATGGTGAATATGTGGACTCGTGTGCGCCTCCTCAAAAGAGTTACTTGCAGTCGTAGTTCAGGTTAGCCACCGAGTCAAAGCTGGCTTGCTGCAGTTAAACCCCACCATCCCTTTGTTGATAATGATGCATATGTAGTTAGTTCTGATGTAAGTCTTGCTGGGTACATTTGTACTCACGTTTGCCCATTTTATGTTTTGCAGAGAGATTTCGGTCTCACTAGTAGTTTCGCGTGGACTTCGACGTTTAGCTTGATACCTCAGCTACGATCTTGTGCCCTCGGCAGGATCTGATAGATAGTCAGGCTTCTCAGCCTTTTTCATTTATAGATGTCTGTACTCAGACATGATAGCTTCCGCGTGTGTTTTGATTTGTATGCTCTGATTGTTGGGTCATGAGACCCATGTTTGTAATATCTCGCTCCTCGGAGCCTATTGAATAAATTACTTGAGTCATAGAGTCATGTTGTGATGCCATGTTGCATTTGCACATATCGAGCATATTGTGTGTATGTTATTGAAATGCTTGGTATGTGTGGGATCTGACCATCTAGTTGTTTATCTTTAGTAGCCTCTCTTACGGGGAAATGTCTCCTAGTGTTTCCACTGAGCCATGGTAGCTTGCTACTGCTCCGGAACACTTAGGCTGGCCGGCATGTGTCCTTCTTCGTTCCTGTGTCTGTCCCTTCGGGGAAATGTCACGCGATGAATACCGGAGTCCTGTTAGCCCGCTACAGCCCGGTTCACCGGAGTCCTGCTAGCCCAGTGCTACAGCCTGGATTCACTCGCTGATGACCGACACGTTCGATGCTGGGTCATGGATGCCTGTCCCTGTAAGTCTGTGCCACTTTGGGTTTACGACTAGCCATGTCAGCCCGGGCTCCTTATCATATGGATGCTAGCGACACTGTCATATACGTGTGCCAAAAGGCGCAAACGGTCCCGGGCAAAGGTAAGGC
>NW_021177633.1:0-1136 GCF_002162155.2 Triticum dicoccoides
GTGCAGTTGAAGTAGAAGATGCACGTGGTGTCCATGATGAAGGTCGGCCTGCAGAAAAGTTAATTCGCCCCAATGCTTGTCGATCCTGCACTTCACGTTCAGCTTTACAAGCAAGATGGAATAAACGAGTGATATTAGTATACTCCTTATAGTCTAGAATGGTCTGAATCTCTCTATTTAATCCACCCAGAAAACGTGCAAGCATAGCTTCATTCTCCTCAACAATACCACATCTAATCATGCCAGTTTGTAATTCCTGATAATATTCTTCTACAGAATGTTTCCCTTGTCTTAAACGCTGCAATTTTTGAAGCAATTCACGTTGATAATATGGTGGAACCCAACGCGTACGCATAGCAGTTTTCAAAGCAGCCCAAGTAGTTGGAATAGGATATAATCTACAATGTTCAGACCACCATACACATACAAAACTAGTGAAAGCACAAACGGCAGCAGCAACTCGTCTCTCCTCAGGATATTGTAAACATGTAAATCGTTGTTCAGTTTCTAACTCCCAAGTAAGATATATATCAGGAACATATCTACCCTCAAATGGTGGAATATTCAATTTCAGTTTAGGAATATGGACATCAGCTCGTACCTGAGGTGGTGGTGCAGGCCTACCATTACGAATATATACCTGAGGTCGACCTGCTGGTGGCGGTACAGGTGGCTGCACGTAGTGTTGATTTTGATCAACCTCATCCTCATAATCTCCCACATAATCATCCTCCTCCGCATCAGCAGCAGGAGCCACAGAAGTATCAACAGCAGCACCAACAGTTTGGCCAAACGCAAGAGGAACACGGCTTGCTCGGCGGAGGTCTGCTTCGCGACGTGGAGGTAGTCGTTGTTGTTGTTGTTGTTGGAGAGGTGCGTTAGCTGCAGCGGGTGGTGGTGGTGGAAGACGCGCGAGCAATTCATTAAACTTGTTGTCGAGCTTTGTTTCGAACGTCTTCTCAAAGCCAGTGATCTTCTCCATGGCCTCTTCAAAATTGTTCAGCACATCTTGCACCTGTTCAGTCATCATTTGCTGAAACTTATCATGAAGCTCCTTGTTCGATAAATTCTCCCAGTCAATCTCGTCGGCTTGTGATCCTGGCATGGTTAGCAGCAATAGAAACACACAAGAATAT
>NW_021177634.1:0-1883 GCF_002162155.2 Triticum dicoccoides
GCTCAAAACAACGTGGGATCCAAGGCAGCATGCATGGTGGTGTTATTTCCTCTATATATACCTCTTTCATTCCTTTGGGGCTCATTCTCATTGCAATCACTTAGACACCACACACACACACACTCTCCATGCATGCATGATCCTGCAAGCAAGCAATTGCAAGCAGCAGAGGATCTATCAAGAATTAATGCCTATGCAGCTGTGTCATCCTTGCCTTGCTGTGTATGGCATTCTTTTGCTTCTTTGTTGGCCATTCGCTTGTGCCCATGCTTATGCATCTCAGAGCCGGCTTGTCCCTGGCAAGCCGCTCTCCCCCGGCAGTGTCCTCGTCTCCCAAGATGGGGTGTTTGCCCTGGGATTCTTCTCCACGGATGGGGAGAAGCGGCAGCGCCACTATGTGGGCATATGGTACAACAGCATCCCGGAGCGCACCGTGGTATGGGTTTCTAACCGTGCGGCGCCCATCACCACTAACCTTTCCTCTGCAAATCTTGCGGTGACCAGCAGCTCCGGCATAGTGATGTCTGATAGCGATGGCCGTGCCGTGTGGACAACCAACAAGAGCATCAGCATCAGCGCGAGCGCGAGCACGAGCACGGTGGAAGCGGTGTTGGACAACACCGGCAACTTCATCCTTCGGTCGTTGGCCGACAATGCCATACTATGGCAAAGCTTCGACCACCCTACCGACACCCTCCTCCCTGGCATGAACCTGAGGCTGAGCCACAAGACGCTCCCACTGCAGCACCTCGTGTCGTGGAAAGGGCAGCAGGACCCATCCCCCGGCGAGTTCTCGTACGGCGCGGACCCTAGCAACCTGCTCCAGTGCTTCGCCTGGAACGGGTCGAGGCCACACCGGCGAAGCCCGGTGTGGACAAGCCACCTCTACATGGGCGGATTCAACGAGTCGGCCATTTACATGGCCTTGCATCACGCCGGCGACGAGGTGTACATGTCCTTCGGCATGCCGGCTGGCTCCTTCGTCCAGCTGGTCAGGTTGGAGATCGACTACTCAGGCAAGGTAAATATACTAAGCTGGCTGAGCAACGTGTCCGCATGGAGAGCCCTCTACGCAGAGCCTCAACATGAGTGCAATACGTACGGCTACTGCGGTCCTTATGGTTACTGCGACAACACACAAATCGTCCCGGTTTGCAAGTGCCTTGACGGTTTTGAACCGAGGGATGCTAAAGGATGGATCTCCGGTAGCTTCTCACAGGGATGCCGCCCCAAGGAGGTGCCAAGGTGCACCCATGGAGACAGTTTCTTGGCCTTTCCGGGCATGAAGGTCCCGGACAAGTTCCTCCGTGTCCCGAGCAGAAGCTTCGATGAGTGCACCGAGGAATGCAGAAGCAATTGCTCCTGCGTGGCATATGCTTACTCCAAGATGAGCAACATAGATATTGACGGTGATGATACAAGATGCCTGTTATGGATCGGCGATTTGATCGACATGGAGAACAACCATCAAGGAGGGGAGAACCTCTATGTTCGGACTAAAAGATTGCAAGGTATGCATCACTCCACTTTCTCTGCTTGCTTATGTTTTACTGTGTGTGTGTGTTCGTTTCTTCTAAAGAGAGAAATTGGAGAAAGAGTGGCCTCATGTTTTTATGCATGCGTTCGAGAAAGGAGTCTGCTATGAATTTGGTGATTAGCACTGACAAACTTTGGTGATTCTCCTTATATTAATTTTTTTGTGCAGGCAACATGAGAAAGATCAAAACCATAGAAATTGTATTACCAGTTGTGTCAAGTTTTCTGATACTCATATGCGTGGGGCTTATTTGGATCTGTGGCTTTAGAGGTAGGAAATTGTTGCTTTACTTCTAATTTTGATGTTATCTCCAGTCACAAGAAACTGAAGAGGCGGTGCCCACACT
>NW_021177635.1:0-1168 GCF_002162155.2 Triticum dicoccoides
AGGAAGAGGGAGTCGAGGCGGAGCTCCTGAGCTAGTCGGGGGAGCGAGGGGTGGTCGGAGACGGTGGCTATGGCGAACGGCGGCGATGGTGGTGTTCGGCCGTGTGAGAGGGGGAGCGAGAGAGAGGAGAGGAGAGCCGGGGGAGAGTGAGAGAGAGCAGGGGGGAGGGCGTGGCGTCGTCCAGGGCGTCGAGCGAGGAGGGGAGGCCAGGCAAGCAGGCGAGCAGGTGGCGTGGCGCGGTGGCGCGCGCGCGCGCCGGCCACACTCCCCTCCCTCTGTCGGGACGAAGACGACAGAGGAGGGAGGTGGGCTGGGCCGGCTGCTGGCTGGGCCAGCCAGCTGGCTGGGCCGCACAGTGGAGGAGCCCAGGTAAGCTCCTCCTGTTATATATTTTCTGTTTTCTAATTTCTGACATTTGTTTTGATTTAAAAAATATATTAAATCATTTATTTAACTTATGCCAATTTTTGCAGGGGCTAGATATATTATTCCAGAGCTCCTTTAGAAATGGCATAATATTTGGACCATATTTCATATATATAGAAATATATTTCCAATGCAAATATTTATGCATTAATTCCAAATGCCCAAAATAAATGTCCATGAGCCACTAAAAATATTGGTTTGATTTAACTCTGTCCAATATTTTCAGAGATCAACATGAGCATTTTCTTGGACCCTTTTGGAGAAATTTTTGTTTGGGTCATTTTTAAAATGGTTCTGAGGGTTTCACAGATCCCCATTTCAAGTTTCTGATGAAAGAGTAAACATGATGCAACACTCTAATGCATGACTAGCTAGGGTGTGACAACTCACCCCCACTCAAAAGAATCTCGTCCCGAGATTTGGGTTCCTCCGGGAAGAAGGCGGGATACTCGAGTCGAAGACGATCCTCCCTTTCCCAAGTTGCTTCATCCTCGGAATGGTGCGACCATTGAACCTTGAGAAACTTGATATTATGACGTCGCGTGGTACGTTCGGCTTGATCGAGGATACGAATGGGGTACTCTCGATATGTAAGATCATCTTGGAGATCAAGCGTTTCGTGGTCCACTTCACGGATAGGATCCGAGAAGCAACGCCTGAGTTGAGAAACGTGGAAGACATCGTGAACTCTGGAGAGGTGCGGAGGTAGTTCCAACTGGTAGGCAACTTCTCCTCGTTTGGC
>NW_021177636.1:0-508 GCF_002162155.2 Triticum dicoccoides
CATCAACACACGCAGTTTTCGCCGATTCTGGCCCGTTTCGTGGACTTTTACTTACTGTTTTGGGGTAGTGGAGTGATTTCTACGATTGACGAACCCCAAGGTGTGCTTACGTGTCGGTCATCAACACACGCAGTTTTGGCCGATTCTGGCCCGTTTCGTGGACTATTACTCACTGTTTTGGGGTCCCGGAGTGATTTCCACGATTGACGGACCCCAAGGTGCGCTTACTTGTCGGTCATCAACACTCGCAGTTTTGGCCGATTTTGGCCCGTTTCGTGGACTATTACTCACTATTTTGGGGTCCCGGAGTGATTTCCACGATTAACGAACCCCAAGGTGCGCTTACGTGTCTGTCATCAACACACACAGTTTTGGCCGAGTCTGGCCCGTTTCATGGACTATTACTCACTTTTTGGCGTCTCGGAGTGATTTCCACGATTGACGAACCCCAAGGTGCGCTTACGTGTCGGTTATCAACACTTGCTGTTTTGGCCGATTCTGGCCCGTT
>NW_021177636.1:1161-1867 GCF_002162155.2 Triticum dicoccoides
TGTCGGTCATCAACACTCGCTGTTTTGGCCGATTCTGGCCCGTTTCATGGACTATTACTCACTATTTTGGGGTCCCGGATTGATTTCCATGATTGGCGAACCCCAAGGTGCGCTTACGTGTCGGTCATCAACACACGCAGTTTTGGCCGAGTCTGGCCCGTTTCATGGACTATTACTCACTTTTTGGGGTCTCGGAGTGATTTCCACGATTGACGAACCCCAAGGTCCGCTTACGTGTCGGTTATCAACACTCACAGTTTTGGCCGATTCTGGCCCGTTTCGTGGACTATTACTCACTGTTTTGGGGTCCCGGAGTGATTTCCACGATTGACGAACCCCAAGGTGCGCTTACTTGTCGGTCATCTACACTCGCAGTTTTGGCCGATTTTGGCCCGTTTCGTGGACTATTACTCACTGTTTTGGGGTCCCGGAGTGATTTCCAGGATTAACGAACCCCAAGGTGTGCTTACGTGTCTGTCATCAACACACACAGTTTTGGCCGAGTCTGGCCCGTTTCGTGGACTATTACTCACTGTTTTAGGGTCCCGGAGTGATTTCCACGATTGATGAACCCCAAGGTGCGCTTACGTGTCGGTCTTCAACACTTGCTGTTTTGGCCGATTCTGGCCCGTTTTGTGGACTATTACTCACTATTTTGGGGTCCCGGAGTGATTTCCACGATTGACGAACCCCAAGGTGCGCTTAC
>NW_021177636.1:2080-2940 GCF_002162155.2 Triticum dicoccoides
CCTACAGGCAGTCAAGCTCTGATACCAACGCTGTCAGGACCCCGACTCAATGCCACATAGATCTAGCATGTAACACTTCATATCACTTTGCGGCCTCACGCACGGTATTCCCACGGGTGTCGCCTTACCTTTACCCGGGTCCGTTTGCGCCTTTTGGCACACGTATATGACAGTGTCGCTAGCATCCATATGATAAGGAGCCCGGGCTGACATGGCTAGTCGTAAACCCAAAGTGGCACAAACTTACAGGGACAGGCATCCATGACCCAGCATCGAACGTGTCGGTCATCAGCGAGTGAATCCAGGCTGTAGCACTGGGCTAGCAGGACTCCGGTGAACCGGGCTGTAGCGGGCTAACAGGACTCCGGTATTCATCGCGTGACATTTCCCCAAAGGGACAGACACAGGAACGAAGAAGGACACATGCCGGCCAGCCTAAGTGTTCCGGAGCAGTAGCAAGCTACCATGGCTCGGTGGAAACACTAGGAGACATTTCCCGGTAAGAGAGGCTACTAAAGATAAACAACTAGAAGGTCAGATCCCACACATACCAAGCATTTCAATAACATACACACAATATGCTCGATATGTGCAAATACAACATGGCATCACAACATGACTCTACGACTCAAGTAATTTATTCATTAGGCTCCGAGGAGCGAGATATTACAAACAGGGGTCTCACTGTTTTGGGGTCCCGGAGTGATTTCCACGATTGACGAACCCCAAGGTGCGCTTACGTGTCGGTCTTCAACACTTGCTGTTTTGGCCGATTCTGGCCCGTTTCGTGGACTATTACTCACTGTTTTGGGGTCCCGGAGTGATTTCCATGATTGACGAACCCCAAGGTGCGCTTACGT
>NW_021177636.1:4492-5054 GCF_002162155.2 Triticum dicoccoides
CGAACCCCAAGGTGCGCTAACGTGTCGGTTATCAACACACATAGTTTTGGCCCAATCTGGCCCGTTTTGTGGACTATTACTCACTGATTTGAGGTGCCGGAGTGATTTCCACGATTGACGAACCCCAAGGTGTGCTTACGTGTCTGTCATCAACACACACAGTTTTGGCCGAGTCTGGCCCGTTTCGTGGACTATTACTCACTGTTTTGGTGTCCCAGAGTGATTTCCACGATTGACGAACCCCAAGGTGCGCTTACGTGTCGGTCTTCAACACTTGCTGTTTTGGCCGATTCTGGCCCGTTTCGTGGACTATTACTCACTGTTTTGGGGTCCCGGAGTGATTTCCACGATTGACGAACCCCAAGGTGCGCTTAGGTGTCGGTCATCAACACACGCAGCTTTGGCCCAATCTGGCCCGTTTTGTGGACTATTACTCACTGATTTGGGGTGCCGGAGTGATTTCCACGATTGACGAACCCCAAGGTGCGCTTACGTGTCGGTCATCAACACACACAGTTTTGGCCAAGTCTGGCCCGTTTTGTGGACTATTACTCACTGTTTT
>NW_021177636.1:6573-7279 GCF_002162155.2 Triticum dicoccoides
TGTCGGTCATCAACACTCGCTGTTTTGGCCGATTCTGGCCCGTTTCATGGACTATTACTCACTATTTTGGGGTCCCGGATTGATTTCCATGATTGGCGAACCCCAAGGTGCGCTTACGTGTCGGTCATCAACACACGCAGTTTTGGCCGAGTCTGGCCCGTTTCATGGACTATTACTCACTTTTTGGGGTCTCGGAGTGATTTCCACGATTGACGAACCCCAAGGTCCGCTTACGTGTCGGTTATCAACACTCACAGTTTTGGCCGATTCTGGCCCGTTTCGTGGACTATTACTCACTGTTTTGGGGTCCCGGAGTGATTTCCACGATTGACGAACCCCAAGGTGCGCTTACTTGTCGGTCATCTACACTCGCAGTTTTGGCCGATTTTGGCCCGTTTCGTGGACTATTACTCACTGTTTTGGGGTCCCGGAGTGATTTCCAGGATTAACGAACCCCAAGGTGTGCTTACGTGTCTGTCATCAACACACACAGTTTTGGCCGAGTCTGGCCCGTTTCGTGGACTATTACTCACTGTTTTAGGGTCCCGGAGTGATTTCCACGATTGATGAACCCCAAGGTGCGCTTACGTGTCGGTCTTCAACACTTGCTGTTTTGGCCGATTCTGGCCCGTTTTGTGGACTATTACTCACTATTTTGGGGTCCCGGAGTGATTTCCACGATTGACGAACCCCAAGGTGCGCTTAC
>NW_021177636.1:7735-8595 GCF_002162155.2 Triticum dicoccoides
CCTACAGGCAGTCAAGCTCTGATACCAACGCTGTCAGGACCCCGACTCAATGCCACATAGATCTAGCATGTAACACTTCATATCACTTTGCGGCCTCACGCACGGTATTCCCACGGGTGTCGCCTTACCTTTACCCGGGTCCGTTTGCGCCTTTTGGCACACGTATATGACAGTGTCGCTAGCATCCATATGATAAGGAGCCCGGGCTGACATGGCTAGTCGTAAACCCAAAGTGGCACAAACTTACAGGGACAGGCATCCATGACCCAGCATCGAACGTGTCGGTCATCAGCGAGTGAATCCAGGCTGTAGCACTGGGCTAGCAGGACTCCGGTGAACCGGGCTGTAGCGGGCTAACAGGACTCCGGTATTCATCGCGTGACATTTCCCCAAAGGGACAGACACAGGAACGAAGAAGGACACATGCCGGCCAGCCTAAGTGTTCCGGAGCAGTAGCAAGCTACCATGGCTCGGTGGAAACACTAGGAGACATTTCCCGGTAAGAGAGGCTACTAAAGATAAACAACTAGAAGGTCAGATCCCACACATACCAAGCATTTCAATAACATACACACAATATGCTCGATATGTGCAAATACAACATGGCATCACAACATGACTCTACGACTCAAGTAATTTATTCATTAGGCTCCGAGGAGCGAGATATTACAAACAGGGGTCTCACTGTTTTGGGGTCCCGGAGTGATTTCCACGATTGACGAACCCCAAGGTGCGCTTACGTGTCGGTCTTCAACACTTGCTGTTTTGGCCGATTCTGGCCCGTTTCGTGGACTATTACTCACTGTTTTGGGGTCCCGGAGTGATTTCCATGATTGACGAACCCCAAGGTGCGCTTACGT
>NW_021177636.1:10221-10488 GCF_002162155.2 Triticum dicoccoides
TGGCCCGTTTCGTGGACTATTACTCACTGTTTTGGGGTCCCGGAGTGATTTCCACGATTGACGAACCCCAAGGTGCGCTTACTTGTCGGTCATCTACACTCGCAGTTTTGGCCGATTTTGGCCCGTTTCGTGGACTATTACTCACTGTTTTGGGGTCCTGGAGTGATTTCCAGGATTAACGAACCCCAAGGTGTGCTTACGTGTCTGTCATCAACACACACAGTTTTGGCCGAGTCTGGCCCGTTTCGTGGACTATTACTCACTGTT
>NW_021177636.1:11508-15132 GCF_002162155.2 Triticum dicoccoides
CGGTCATCAACACACGCAGTTTTGGCCCAATCTGGCCCGTTTTGTGGACTACTACTCACTGATTTGGGGTGCCGGAGTGATTTCCACGATTGACGTACCCCAAGGTGCGCTTACGTGTCGGTCATCAACACACGCAGTTTTGGCCAAGTCTGGCCCGTTTCGTGGACTATTACTCACTGTTTTGGGGTCCCGGAGTGATTTCCACGAGTGACGAACCCGATGGTGCGCTTACGTGTCGGTCATCAACACTCGCAGTTTTGGCCGAGTCTGGCCCGTTTTGTGGACTATTACTGTCAGGACCCCGACTCAATGCCACATAGATCTAGCATGTAACACTTCATATCACTTTGCGGCCTCACGCACGGTATTCCCGCGGGTGTCGCCTTACCTTTACCCGGGTCCGTTTGCGCCTTTTGGCACACGTATATGACAGTGTCGCTAGCATCCATATGATAAGGAGCCCGGGCTGACATGGCTAGTCGTAAACCCAAAGTGGCACAAACTTACAGGGACAGGCATCCATGACCCAGCATCGAACGTGTCGGTCATCAGCGAGTGAATCCAGGCTGTAGCACTGGGCTAGCAGGACTCCGGTGAACCGGGCTGTAGCGGGCTAACAGGACTCCGGTATTCATCGCGTGACATTTCCCCGAAGGGACAGACACAGGAACGAAGAAGGACACATGCCGGCCAGCCTAAGTGTTCCGGAGCAGTAGCAAGCTACCATGGCTCGGTGGAAACACTAGGAGACATTTCCCGGTAAGAGAGGCTACTAAAGATAAACAGCTAGAAGGTCAGATCCCACACATACCAAGCATTTCAATAACATACACACAATATGCTCGATATGTGCAAATACAACATGGCATCACAACATGACTCTACGACTCAAGTAATTTATTCATTAGGCTCCGAGGAGCTAGATATTACAAACAGGGGTCTCACGACCCAACATTCAGAGCATACAAGTCAAAGCACAAGCGGAAGCTATCATGTCTGAGTACAGACATCGGTAAATGAAAAAGGCTGAGAAGCCTGACTATCTATCAGATCCTGCCGAGGGCACAAGATCGTAGCTGAGGTAACAAGCAAAACGTCGAAGTCCACGTGGAAATACTAGTGAGACCGAAGTCTCTCTGCAAAACATAAAATAGGCAAACCTGAGTACAAATGTACCCAGCAAGACTTACATCAGAGCTAACTACATATGCATCATTATCAACAAAGGGGATGGTGGGGTTTAACTGCAGCAAGCCAGCTTAGACTCGGTGGCTATCCTGAACTACGACTGCAAGTAACTCCTTGAGGTGGCGCACACGAGTCCACATATTCACCATATCAATACACCACTATGGATCCGCTCCCGTCTCCCTACGAGAACGCCATCCATAGCACTCACGCTTATCTTGCGTATTTTAGAGTATCCACTTTCACTTGTCTATGAACTATGCAAGGGGTCCAAGTTTCCATATCCGAGGAATCCGGCTATTCGAATAGATATTGATAACCCTGCAGGGGTGTACTTCTTCACACACGCTCTCGCCACTTACCGCCCTGTACACGTCATGTACCTCGGCAACCTTCAAGCGGAAGCCGGGCGAGGGAGTCGGCCACGACCTGACTAACCGAACAAGTCTCTCGTCCAGGTTTATCGCCTATTCGGGTTCCATCCGCAAGGAGATCCGGCCGGGGTGTCGCTTACGGCCCCAAACGATGTGTGCAGGGTTCCCAAGCCCACCAACCGGGTGCCACTTGGTACACCAGGCCACTGTGCCTAGTCTGTCCCAAGCCCACCTGTACTGGGTGCCACTTGGTAGACTACTAACACTACCTACAAACACCAGAAACTAGTTGCAACTCCTGGACAGAGATCATGTTCATTAATAAGTCGAGAGGGGTCGAGTTACCAGAACCCAATGTGTGGTAGTAACTGGTCATGGATCACAAACACAGAACTCAGTTCCTGAAGACGGCTGCAATGAGACAACCCACCATGTACTCCTACATGGCCTCTCACCGCTACCTTTACCAAATCGTGTTCACACACTTAGCTCACACACAGTAGGACATGTTCACACGCCTCTGATTCATCCCCGATGAATCAGACCTGACTCAACTCTAAGCAGTAGCAGGCATGACAAACAAGCATGAATGAGTAGGCACATCAGGGCTCAAACAACTCCTACTCATGCTAGTGGGTTTCATCTATTTACTGTGACAATGACAGGTCATGCAAAGGATAAAGGGGTTCAGCTACCGCAGCAAGTAACAAATATGTCGTTGTTGTCCTAATGAAGTAAAAAAGAGCAAGAGCGAGAGAGTGGGATTTTATCGGAATGAACAAGGGGGTTTTGCTTGCCTGGCACTTCTGAAGATAACATTGAGTCTTCATCAGTGTCAACGATCACATCATCGGTATCGCGTCTATCGAGAGGGGACAAATACCGGCAACACAGAAGGAACACAATCAATGCAATGCACAATATGATGCATGCTCATGACATGGCAATATGAATGTGTTTTGAGCTAATGCAACTAGCAACAGATTAAATGAAGTTGGTTTGAATATATAATTCAAATTCAAACTCCATATGTGATTAAATAAATGCCCTTCACTTCATTTGCCCTAAACAGTAGTGATCAGTTGTTCTAACATGCATGAAAATGGTACAGATGGATTCCTTGAATTTTTCTGATAATTTTTCATATATAAATTATTTAATTTGGAGCTACGGTTAATTTTCTATGATTTATTGAAGTTTTAGGCATTTTTTGGAATTTCAGAATTAAATTAAATCCAGAAATGATTATGGCGTCAGCACCACGTCACAGTGACGTCAGCAGGGTCAACCGGGCCGGTCAGGGTCAAACCTGACGTGTGGGGTCCACACGTCAGTGACACAGGGGCTAATCCCGCGTTGACTCGGGCTTTGACCCGCTACGGGGCCCGCTGTCAGTGTCTGTGGGGGTGTTTAGCGTGGTCATTAGTGCTAACTAAATCAGCGCCACATCAGCTAGTGACGCCGGCGACCACGGCGACGGCGAGACCTCGCCGGAGTTGCTCGGGACGGCGCTACAGCCCGCGGCTGGTCGCGCTGAGGGCACCAGGGGTGAGCCCGTGCTCCCGCGCATCTAGGGGGACCCTCGAGAGGGCGTGGGGTGGCCGAGGTTCGCCGGAATGGAGCCCGAGGCGGCGGCCGGAGCTCGGGTGGGTGCGGGGTTAGCGCTGCAGCTTGCAAACAAACTAGCTGCCATGCTAGCGTTGCTCCACGGGTCGTTGCGAGTGCAATGGACGCACGCGCGGGGCCATTTGGTCACCGGGGCTTCGCCGGCGACGAGTCCGTGCGGCGGAGCGTCTCGGCTCCGGTAGAGGGGGCGGCCAGAGCTCGAAATCGGACTTGGGGTTAGGGGGAAACGAAGCAGGGACTCACGGGGATCGTGCAGGGAGGGTCAGCGAGCTCGGGGAAGCGACGATGGTGGCGAATTGACGGTGAAGATCCTCGGCGGCCGGCGATGGAAACGGCGATGCCGGCAGCGTTGTGGCGCGTCCGTAGTTCCATGGCTTGGTGGGGAGGTCGAGGATGTCGTGACGGAGCTCTCGAGCACGCTGGATGGGCGAGGGAG
>NW_021177636.1:15597-20665 GCF_002162155.2 Triticum dicoccoides
GAGAGCGAGAGGGGGCGGTCAGGGGGGTGTCGTGGCTTCACCAGGGCGTCGAGGGGGAAGCGGCAAGCAGGAGGTGGCCGGGACGCGTGCCGGCGCGCTGCGGCCACACACCCTCGTGCCCACTGGCACGAGGTTGAGGATGACTGGCACATGGGCCTGGTGGGCTGGCTTCTCTGCTGGGCCAGGTAAGTAACAGGTACCCACTCCTTCTCTGTTTCTATTTTAATTGTTGTTTTCTATTTATTTCAATCTGTTTTGATTTAGTTCAAGCACTAAACCATTTTTGTTTCTTCCAATATTTTTTGCAGGGACTGAAAGTAATATTCTAGAGCCCCTCACAAAATATCAGAATTATTGAAGCATTAAAAATATATATAACATATATTTGCTCCAACTCAAATACAATATGTGTTAATTCAAAAATCCAGAATGGCCTAGAAATATGTGCATCATTTTTGGCAGAGGTTTTCACCTTTACCAGAAATCATGAACATTTGCAGAGGTCATTTTGGGTTCATTGAAAAAGATTTTATTTTGACCCTAGTTGAATTGATTTAATGCTAGGGTTTGAGCATCCCCATTTCAATTTTAGGCAAAATTTAAACATGATGCAACACATGAGCTAGCCTAGAGCACTACCAGCAACTAGGGATGTGACAACTCACCCCCACTAAACAAGAATCTTGTCTCGAGATTCGAGCGTAGGGTAAGGTGAAAGGGGAAACGCAAACTAGCATAATCTTCACGATCCAGTTGCACTTCAAATGGACGTTGATTCGTTCACCACCATTGTCTCGAAGTCTTGCTCTGAGAACTCCAACTAACATGACAAGAAGAGGAAAGGAAAACTCTGGAAGGATCGGTCTTCTCGAAGGTCGAACAACTCAGGAATAACTCCCGGAATGTGACATAGCAACATCTCTCGAGCTGAGAGACGAAGCATACCTCTAGAGGGATGGAGTGGAGCAGGTGACGAGGTTCACTAGGTAGACAACAATTCCAGACTTAAGAATGTGGTGATCGGTTGTCAACATAGCGAGGAGTTGAATTGCCATGATACCACGACGAAAACATCCTGGAGGAGGGTGATTCGTAGATTATTATCTTAAGTGGCAAAAAGAATTACCTTTGATTTAAAGATCATTGAAACTCTTTATACCAGCTTAAGGCAATTCATAATCGATCATTTAGAGGGGGTCAGTAGAATGGCATACTCAGACTTGGATGATGTGGATTACCTTGTTGAAGACACCGCAATGGATGAATTTGCTTATCACCGGAAATGGAAGAGACCCATGGTAGAATGGCACATTGGCGGTGCAAGCTGGGAACAAAATGCAAATGATGGGAATGATCTAGTAACTTGGAAGAGGCTCAACAATAGAGAGTTATCCCACTATTGGAATGGTTATAGCATAACCGAGGAAACTGAGAGCGCTATACAGTTAATGCCGACGATCAAACCTAGCACTTGTGCGTGCTCTCAAGAACTTGACCAATTCCATAATCATCAAGGTTTTACCAACATCCGTGTCAAGGGTCCGGTAACACAACTTACTACCATGATGAATGGTGATGGAGGATGCAGATGCAAAGGAAGATAACACCTTCTCAGATTTCACCCTTGGCGGGGCCAAGGAAATAAAATCTGGATGATCGACCGAGAGACATTTAGCACTCCGCTTCTAATGTTCTCCTTGATGTGCTAGTGTAACCCATCCATAGATATGGTTTGATATCTAGAACATCAAGTAAAAAGGTCGGACTTCGGGATCTCAGAAATCCATAGGGGCAACTAGGGAGTAAATCCTACGAAATCCCTATGGGGGGGGTGGTCAACTTCCTCAATCAAGATACTACAATAACAGGTCTACCCGATGGGTGTGTTGGCCACGACATCCACCTTACCGATTATCGAGAGACCAATATTATAGTTCTTGGGAAATGTTCCAACCATCATATCTGCCTGAGATTCAGATCTGGTTGGTGTCAGGATATTCCAGACTCATCGAGTCTAGGAAGAAAAATGAAAGTTTGCAACACAATTCGACGAGATGACGTCGCGAGATTCTCGGGAAATGAACTACGATAGCAAGCTCCAAAACATGAGCTGGTTCTGCTACAAACATGTGAACACGTTGTCCCAGACAAGCATGACCACAAAGTAGTCTTATAATAAAACACTACCGAGTTCTGGTTGGGAACCATCACCGTGGATAACGAAGTCCTTGCATAAGTCATATGATTAGCTCTTATGAAGGAACTTCTTCTCCTTGAACAAATCAATCAGTGGCTTGGTGTGCTCGGGACACATATGGAATGAAGGTTGCAAGTCTCCAGACCACAGAATACTTCGAACGTGTGCATGACTGATTTGGGATGATTCCAAGGAAACAAAACTAACTTTCTCAAATCCACGGCGGCAACTTTCACCAAATGCACGTGTATAAGAGGAAGTCACTCCTTTCATCAAACAAATACTTCATGAGCTAGCATGAAGATAATGCTTTCAAAAGTTTCCAACACTAGCTTAATGTTCAACAAAATCATGGAGGAGATAAGGATGTTGTCAATGGGCTCAACAACAATTCATCTAGGTTTCCTTTTAAAAGGAATTCCATAGTTAAGTGAACACGGTGATAGCATTGGTCAGACCAAAGATGTAATGGTGTATGCTCGAGGGATCAACCACGAATAAGACAACATTACGAGCATCGTTGGTACTGATTGATTTGACGATAGCCCACACTCAAATCAAAGAATTGATAAGACAATAGGTCCAACAACTGATCACAGGGACCAATCAATGAAGATATCATCTTTCTTCAACACACACTACACAAGAATATCCCTTTGGAACAAACTAAGTTAGGCAAGCTTTTATCTTCCAATTCTCCAAGTTGTTGTCTAGCTTAACCGACTAGCTCAGGGATATCCAACACAGATTCTTGGAGAAAGGGTGGTTCACAAGAAACCAACTTGATCACGAGCTCAACATAACAGTCAGGGGACAACCTTGTAATACTTCCGAGAAGATATTCGGAAAATCATGAACCACCGGTATGTTACTAAGCTTGAGAATAATCTTGCTTTTGAGGGCAAGACGACATGATCAAATGAGTGAGGACTTGAAATAATTCCTAACTCATTGGTCGTGGAGTGCACCAGAAAGATGGACAAGGTAGCACGATCAATCTTAGAATGATGATTCACTAACCAACATGCTAAGAATGAAATTATTATCCTTTAACTACCAAGCAACAAAGTTGCTAGGAGTATTGATTTCACACGCCATGATTCATTTGTCGGCATTCCGGTTACAATAACACAGGAACCGAGGAATGAACAACGATGGCAAGAAGTATCACTGCACCAAGAGTTCATAAGATGGTGTGCAATTCCTATAACAATCTCGATATAAAATATGTAATACTCCAAGGTAGAGCAGAACAAAAGCTGGATTAGCAATTTGATCTGCGGAGCACAACTTCTTTAACCCAATCCTGGATAGGGAAGAGGTACTGGAGTTTGTTTCTCCTAGTCATTCCGCGATAGAATGGCTTGACGGACCACAAGAGTAATAGGTATCGATGAATGATTGCACGCATACTCTTGACTATCAATTGATAGGCGAGGGTCGGGAACAACTAAGATGGGACAACTCAAAAGAACATATGATTTTCTAAGTTGTGGATGCATGGATTAGCATGTCGAACGAAGTTCAACATATTTCTTCCGGATAACCCATGCAGAAAGGTAGAACTGGGAGAGCCACAATATATAATGGAGAACTCATCAAGAATAATCCTGTTGTGATATTTCAGTTCAACGAGGAACTTCTGCCATAAATAGTTCATGGTATTTGGAAGAAGAAGATACCACGGACTTCAAGGACTATCGCAAAGGTTACTAATATCCTAAAGACACTAGCAATTACTATCAACATGAAGTAGGTAGAGTGAATCTCGGGTTCAAGAACCCAGGAACAGAATACCTATTACTAAGTAGCATCACGGGATGCTTTCGAGAATGATGGCCAGAATCATCACACTGGGAACACAAATCATAGCTAAATTACTAGATGATCCCCTAAGACACCTAGGGTCATAATAATATCTCCAACATATACGCCGAGGTAACAAAGTACCTCAACTCACCGATTAGTGTGGTTAATCTGGCCCAAAGGAACATCGGAACGGGAGGAAGGGATTTTGCAAATGCTTCAGACTATTTAGAAACCTAGGATGACTCGGACAGCATAACGGCTGTAAATGCTCAGAAAAGATTTGAGACATTCACAAAATGGTGGCATAACCACTCAGAAGCACAATATCAAGGTTCCGAGATCATCAGTTAACATACAGAAGTAGTAGGAACTGGACTCAAGCTTAAATCGAACAATCTTATAAGTCTACGGACTAGTAATACGTGATCCTGATAGAAAGAAGAGAAATCCTAGTTTCTTAACCCCGTAGGAAAGATAAGATGACTCAGATCAGAAGGGCATGAGGTATAAGGAGTAAAAAGAGCCTTACGTTCCATCCCACAATAAATTCCCTTATATAACTAAAGAATTTCTAGACACAACTTCGACCAGTTTGGCTTGGTAAACCTACAGGCAGTCAAGCTCTGATACCAACGCTGTCAGGACCCCGACTCAATGCCACATAGATCTAGCATGTAACACTTCATATCACTTTGCGGCCTCACGCACGGTATTCCCACGGGTGTCGCCTTACCTTTACCCGGGTCCGTTTGCGCCTTTTGGCACACGTATATGACAGTGTCGCTAGCATCCATATGATAAGGAGCCCGGGCTGACATGGCTAGTCGTAAACCCAAAGTGGCACAAACTTACAGGGACAGGCATCCATGACCCAGCATCGAACGTGTCGGTCATCAGCGAGTGAATCCAGGCTGTAGCACTGGGCTAGCAGGACTCCGGTGAACCGGGCTGTAGCGGGCTAACAGGACTCCGGTATTCATCGCGTGACATTTCCCCAAAGGGACAGACACAGGAACGAAGAAGGACACATGCCGGCCAGCCTAAGTGTTCCGGAGCAGTAGC
>NW_021177636.1:22553-23382 GCF_002162155.2 Triticum dicoccoides
TATGTGTCGGTCATCAACACTCATAGTTTTGCCCGATTCTGGCCCGTTTCATGGACTATTACTCACTGTTTTGGAGTCCCGGAGTGATTTCCACGAGTAACGAACCCTGTGGTGCGTTTACGTGTCGGTCATCAACACTCGTAGTTTTGGCCGATTCTGACCCGTTTCGTGGACTATTACTCAAAGTTTTGGGATCCCAAAGTGATTTCCATACTTGTTGGACCCCAAGGTGCGCGTACGTGTCGGTCATCAACACTCGTAGTTTTGGCCGATTCTGGCCCGTTTCATGGACTATTACTCACTGTTTTGGGGTCCCGGATTGATTTCCACGAGTAACGAACCTTGTCGTGCGTTTACGTGTCGGTATCAACACTCGCAGTTTTGGCCAATTCTGACCCGTTTCGTGGACTATTACTCACCGTTTTGGGGTCCCAAAGTGATTTCCATTCTTGTTAGACCCCAAGGTGCGCTTATGTGTCGGTCATCAACACTCATAGTTTTGGCCGATTCTGGCCCGTTTCATGGACTATTACTCACTGTTTTGGAGTCCCGGAGTGATGTACACGAGTAACGAACCCTGTGGTGCGTTTACGTGTCGGTCATCAACACTCATAGTTTTGGCCGATTCTGACCCGTTTCGTGGACTATTACTCAAAGTTTTGGGATCCCAAAGTGATTTCCATTCTTGTTGGACCCCCAAGGTGCGCTTACGTGTCGGTCATCAACACTCACAGTTTTGGCCGATTCTGACCCGTTTCATGGACTATTACTCACTGTTTTGGGGTGTCGGAGTGATTTCCACGAGTAACAAACCCTGGGGTAGGTTTAC
>NW_021177637.1:0-1782 GCF_002162155.2 Triticum dicoccoides
ATGCATTTGCAAAATCCTTTTCCTCTGGTTTCAATGTCTTTTAGGCCAGGTTAATCACACAAATTGTTGAGTTGAGGTACTCTACTGCCTCGACCTTTATGTTGGAGTTATTATTATGACCCTAGGTGTCTCAGGGGATCATCTAGTAGTCTAGCCATGTTTTGTGTCCCAGTGTGATGATTCTGGCTTTTATTCTCGAAAGCATCCCGTGATGCCACTTAGTAGTAGGTATTCTACTCCTGGGTTTGAACCCGAGATTCACCCTACTTACTTCATGTTGATAGTAATTGCTAGCTCCCCTAGGATATTAGTAACCTTTGCGATAGTCCTTGAAGTCCGTGGTATCTTCTTCTTCCAAATACCATGAACTACTTATGGCAGAAGTTCCTCGTTGAACTGAAATATCACAACAGGATTATTCTTGATGAGTTCTCCATGCTATATTGTGACTCTGCCAGCTCAACCTTTCTGCATGGGTTATCCGAAAGAATTATGTTGAACTTTGTTCGGCATACCAACCCATGTATCCACAACTCAGAAAGTTATATGTTCCTTTGAGTTGTCCCTCTTTAGTTGTCTACTGACCTTCGTCTATCAATTGATAGTCAAGAGTATGCGTGCGTTCGTTTATCGATGCCTATTACTCTTGGGGTCCGTCAAGCCATTCTATCGCGGAATGACTAGGAGAAACAAACTCCAGTACCTCTTCCATATCCAGGATTGGGTCAAAGAAGTTGTGCTCCGCAGATCAAATTGCTAATCCAGCTTTTGTTCTGTTCTACCTTGGAGTGTTACCATCTTTATATCGGGATTGTTATAGGAATTGCACACCATCCTATGAACTCTTGGTACAGTGATACTTCTTGCCATCATTAGTCATTTCTTCGTGTTGATGCAACCGGAATACTGACAAATGAATTGTGATGTGTGAAATCAATACGCCTAGCAACCTCATTGCTGGGTAGTTAAAGGACAATAATTTCATTCTTAGTGTGTTGGTTATTGAATCATCATTCTAAGATTGATCGTGCTACCTAGTCCATTCTCCTGGTTCACTCCTCGATCGATGAGTTAGGATTATTTCAAATCCTTGCCCTATTGATCATATCGTCTTGCCCTGAAAAGCAAGATTGTTCTCGAGCTTAGTAACATACCGGTGGTTCGTGATTTTCTGAATATCTTCTCAGAAGTATTACCAGGTTGTCACCTGACCGCTATGTTGAGTTCGTGATCAAGTTGGTTTATTCCTGTAAACCACTCCTTCTCCAAGAATCCGTGTTGGATACCCTGAGCTAGTTGGTTAAGCTAGACAACAACTTGGAGAGTTGGAAGATAAAATCTTGCCTGACTTAGTTCGTTCCAAGGGATATTCTTGTGTAGTGTGTGTTGAAGAAAGATGATATCTTCATCGATTGGTCCCTGTGATCAGTTGTTGGACCTATTGTCTTATCAATCCTTTGATTTGAGTGTGGGCCATCGTCAAGTCAAATCAGTACCAACGATGCTCGTAATGTTGTCTTATTCGTGGTTGATCCCTCGAGCATACACCATTACATCTTTGGTCTGACCAATGCTATCACCGTGTTCACTTAACTATGGAATTCCTTTTAAAAGGAAACCTAGATGAATTGTTGTTGAGCCCATTGACAACATCCTTATCTCCTCCATGATTTTGTTGAACATTAAGCTAGTGTTGGAAACTTTTGAAAGCATTTGTTCATGCTAGCTCATGAAGCATATGTTTGGATGAAGGTAGTGACTTCCTTTAATGCATGTGCATCT
>NW_021177638.1:0-1577 GCF_002162155.2 Triticum dicoccoides
AGAGAAACTCTTTTTCCAGAAAGCATTCGTTTTTGGCAACAAAGATCTTGCCCTTGGATCTTAAGTAGAAGGTATACCCAACGGTTTCCTTAGGGTATCCTATGAAGACGCATTCTTCCGACTTGGGTTCGAGCTTTTCAGGTTGAAGTTTCTTGACATAAGCATCGCATCCCCAAACTTTTAGAAACGACAGCTTAGGTTTCTTCCCAAACCATAATTCATACGGTGTCGTCTCAACAGATTTAGACGGTGCCCTATTTAAAGTGAATGTAGCTGTCTCTAGAGCGTATCCCCAAAATGATAGCGGTAAATCGGTAAGAGACATCATAGACCACACCATATCCAATAGAGTGCGATTACGACGTTCGGACACACCGTTACGCTGAGGTGTTCCAGGCGGCGTGAGTTGTGAAACGATTCCACATTTCCTTAAGTGTGTACCAAATTCGTGACTTAAATATTCTCCTCCACGATCTGATCGTAGGAATTTTATTTTTCGGTCACGTTGATTCTCTACCTCATTCTGAAATTCCTTGAACTTTTCAAAGGTCTCAGACTTGTGTTTCATTAAGTAGACATACCCATATCTACTCAAGTCATCAGTGCGAGTGAGAACATAACGATATCCTCCGCGAGCCTCAATGCTCATTGGACCGCACACATCGGTATGTATGATTTCCAACAAGTTGGTTGCTCGCTCCATTGTTCCGGAGAATGGAGTCTTGGTCATTTTGCCCATGAGGCATGGTTCGCATGTGTCAAATGATTCATAATCGAGAGACTCTAAAAGTCCATCAGCATGGAGCTTCTTCATGCGCTTGACACTAATGTGACCAAGGCGGCAGTGCCACAAGTATGTGGGACCATCGTTATCAACTTTACATCTTTTGGCATTCACACTATGAATATGTGTAATATTACGCTCGAGATTCATTAAGAATAAACCATTGACCATAGGGGCATGACCATAAAACATATCTCTCATATAAATAGAACAACCATTATTCTCGGATTTAAATGAGTAGCCATCTCGCATTAAACGAGATCCAGATACAATGTTCATGCTCAAACTTGGCACCAAATAACAATTATTAAGGTTTATAACTAATCCCGTAGGTAAATGTAGAGGTAGCGTGCCAACGGCGATCACATCGACCTTGGAACCATTCCCGACGCGCATCGTCACCTCGTCCTTCGCCAGTCTCCATTTATTCCGCAGCTCCTGCTGTGAGTTACAAATATGAGCAACGGCACCGGTATCAAATACCCAGGAGTTACTACAATTACTGGTAAGGTACACATCAATTACATGTATATCAAATATACCTTTAGTGTTGCTGGCCTTCTTATCCGTTAAGTATTTGGGGCAGTTCCGCTTCCAGTGACCCTTCCCCTTGCAATAAAAGCACCCAGTCTCAGGCTTGGGTCCATTCTTTGACTTCTTCCCGGTAACTGGCTTACCGGGCGCGGCAACATCCTTGCCGTCCTTCTTGAAGTTCTTCTTGCCCTTGCCCTTCTTGAACTTAGTGGTCTTATTGACCATCAACACTTGATGTTCTTTCTTGATCTCAACCTCT
>NW_021177639.1:0-1251 GCF_002162155.2 Triticum dicoccoides
AGCATATGAGATGTTCCAGGAGTTGAAGTTAATATTTCAAGCAAATGCCCGAATTGAGAGATATGAAGTCTCCAATAAGTTCTATAGCTGCAAGATGGAGGAGAACAGTTCTGTCAGTGAGCATATACTCAAAATGTCTGGGTATAATAATCACTTGATTCAATTGGGAGTTAATCTTCCGGATGATTGCGTCATTGACAGAATTCTCCAATCACTGCCACCAAGCTACAAGAGCTTCGTGATGAACTATAATATGCAAGGGATGAACAAGACTATTCCCGAGCTCTTCGCAATGCTGAAAGCTGCGGAGGTAGAAATCAAAAAGGAGCATCAAGTGTTGATGGTTAACAAAACCACTAGTTTCAAGAAAAAGGGCAAAGGAAAGAAGAAAGGGAACTTCAAGAAGAACAGCAAGCCAGTTGCTGCTCAAGAGAAGAAACCCAAGTCTGGACCTAAGCCTGAAACTGAGTGCTTCTACTGCATGCAGACTGGTCACTGGAAGCGGAACTGCCCCAAGTATTTGGCGGATAAGAAGGATGGCAAGGTGAACAAAGGTATATGTGATATACATGTTATTGATGTGTACCTTACCAATGCTCGCAGTAGCACCTGGGTATTTGATACTGGTTCTGTTGCTAATATTTGCAACTCGAAACAGGGGCTACGGATTAAGCGAAGATTGGCTAAGGACGAGGTGACGATGCGCGTGGGAAACGGTTCCAAAGTCGATGTGATCGCAGTCGGCACGCTACCTCTACATCTACCTTCGGGATTAATATTAGACCTAAGTAATTGTTATTTGGTGCCAGCGTTGAGCATGAACATTATATCTGGATCTTGTTTAATGCGAGACAGTTATTCATTTAAATCAGAGAATAATGGTTGTTCTATTTATATGAGTAATATCTTTTATGGTCATGCACCCTTGAAGAGTGGTCTATTCTTATTGAATCTCGATAGTAGTAATACACATATTCATAATGTTGAAGCCAAAAGATGCAGAGTTGATAATGAAAGTGCAACTTATTTGTGGCACTGTCGTTTAGGTCATATCGGTATAAAGCGCATGAAGAAACTCCATGCTGATGGACTTTTGGAACCACTTGATTATGAATCACTTGGTACTTGCGAACCGTGCCTCATGGGCAAGATGACTAAAACACCGTTCTCCGGTACTATGGAGAGAGCAACAGATTTGTTGGAAATCATACATACCGATGTATGTGGTCCAATGAATATTGAGGCTCGAGG
>NW_021177640.1:0-1005 GCF_002162155.2 Triticum dicoccoides
GAATTTCCTGAATATAATAAAATAAACTAAATTCCAGAAAATGAATATTGCGTCAGCATGACCTCACCCTGACGTCATCAGGTCAACAGGGCGGGTCCAGGTCAAACCTGACGTGTGGGGACCACACGTCAGTGACACAGTTAACTAACCTAAGTTTAATTAGAGCCTGGGCCCGCATGTCAGTGTCCTATCTACTTAACTAAGTTAGTTAACACTAACTTAACCTGGTACTAATTAAACAGGGGGGCTGGGCCCACACGTCAGTCAGAGAGAGGGGAGGGTCAAACCGGGCAGTGGGTCAACCCACGCCGGTCAAGGGTCAACGGTCGCCGGCGTTTAGCCGCCGGCGAGTCCCGACGCGGTGGTGCGCTGCGGAAATGGCCTACAGAGCGCCGTTTGGCGCGCGGAGCACGACTACAGGATGCGGACGCTCGTCCGCATCTAACCAGGGTGGTGGCGCGGCCGGGGAGTGGCCGGAGAGTGGTCGGCGACAAGCTTTAGCGGCGGCCGGAGTTCGGCGTCAGTGAGGACGGCGCTGCGGTGCACGGGGGAAGGAGCAGGTGTGTGCGTTCGGCTCCTGAGAGCACGGTTAGCAGGCGGGTGCTACTAGGGCGAGCGGAGGAGCTCGGGAGCACGGGGCTCACTGGCCATGGCGATGGGCGGAGCTCGGTTTCGTGGGGCGGCGGCTAACGGACGAGAACGGAGGGGGTGAGCAAGGGGGAAGGCGCAGGAGCTCACAGCGAGTTCGAGGGGGCAGTCAGCAGGCTCGGGGACGTCCGGGGTGCGGCAAATCGACGACGGCGATCATCGGACAGGGACGAGGAAGATGGCGACGATGGCGGCTCCATAGGGCCTCTGCGTTGGCTTTCCTCAATGGAGAGGCGTGGTGCAAGGTGGCGGAGGTGCTGGACTGATCGGGGAGGCAAGGCATCGGCGGTGGGCACGGCGAACGGCGTCGGTGGCGACGGGGCTCCGCTCGGTGGAGGAGAGAGGGAGCCAGAGAAA
>NW_021177641.1:0-2472 GCF_002162155.2 Triticum dicoccoides
GGGGGAGGGGGCTTGCCCTCCCAAGCAAGGGAGGCGCCCCCCTTAGGGTTCCCCCCAACCCTAGGCGCATGGGCCCAATGGGGGGTTGCGCCCAACTCTCCAAGGGGCTGGTTCCCTTCCCTCTACAGCCCATGAGGCCCTCCGGGACAGGTGGCCCCTCCCGGTGGACCCCCGGAACCCCTCCGGTGGCCCCGGTACAATATCGGTATGCCCCCGAATATTTCCGGTGACCGTATGACAACTTCTCATATATAAATCTTGACCTCCGGACCATTCCGGAACTCCTCATGACGTCCGGGATATCATCCGGGACTCCGAACAACATTCGGTAATCACATACAAATCTTCCTAATAACCCTAGCGTCATCGAACCTTAAGTGTGTAGATCCTACGGGTTCGGGAATCATGCAGACATGACCGAGACAGCTCTCCGACCAATAACCAACAGCGGGATCTGGATACCCATGTTGGCTCCTACATGTTCCACGATGATCTCATTGGATGAACCACGATGTCAAGGATTCGAGTAATCCCGTATACAATTCCCTTTGTCAATCGGTACGTTACTTGCCCGAGATTCGATCGTCGATATCCCAATACCTCGTTCAATCTCGTTACCGGCAAGTCACTTTACTCATTCCGTAATGCATGATCCCATGACCAACCACTTGGTCACATTGAGCTCATTATGATGATGCATTACCGAGTGGGCCCAGAGACACCTCTCTGTCATAAAGAGTGACAAATCCCAGTCTCGATTCATGCCAACCCAACAGACACTTTCAGAGATACCTGTAGTGCACCTTTATAGCCACCCAGTTACGTTGTGACGTTTGGTACACCCAAAGCACTCCTACGGTATTCGGGAGTTGCATGATCTCATGGTCTAAGGAAATGATACTTGACATTAGAAAAGCTCTAGCAGACGAACTATACGATCTTGTGCTATGCTTAGGATTGGGTCTTGTCCATCACATCATTCTCCCAATGATGTGATCCCGTTATCAATGACATCCAATGTCCATGGTCAGGAAACCGTAACCATCCACTGATCAACGAGCTAGTCAACTAGAGGCTCACTAGGGACATGTTATGGTCTATGTATTCACACATGTATTACGATTTCCGAATAACACAATTATCGCATGAACAATAGACAATTATCATGAACAAGGAAATATAACAATAACCATTTTATTATTGCCTCTAGGGCATATTTCCAACATTGTATTGCTTGTAATTTGATTAAATTGCTTCTACTTACTTTACACAAATAGTTGTGAATATGCCATGACGTCCTGTTTTTCATACATATTCCATCCTCATATCATGTGTTTGCCTTACATCAAAGTAGTGATTGTCAGGATCATGCATGAATGAGTTCTGACAATGCAAAATCAATAAAGAAGAAGGAAATTAGCAAGGCAGTGGATAATGGTGCTTCTTACAAACGGAGGGCCTGTACATATTCTACTCCGCCACCCCCCAAGAAGATTTGGAAGACAACACGTGCATAGATACTCAACGTAGCTGCATTGATAATGAGCACGTCTCCCCTAGTGCACCATCCTAGGTGCTCCCTCTAACTTGGCACTGTTATATGTGGTTGCATGTTATGTATGATGTCTAGCTTGTATTGCTTCTAATTTTGTTGAATTCCATCTGCTTACTTTACACATTGTACTTGTGAATAAGACACGTGTTCTTGTTTCTAGAACATACAATATCTGTCTATCACACAATGTTCTTACATCAAAGTACTACTGTTGTGTAACCTGCAACAATCACTTTTCACAAGACACGTTTAACTTGGGAGTCTGATATAGTTTACATCTCACATTATTTTCTACCTTGTACTATTAATTTGCTGGACTTGGTAGAGTGATATTCGTTGCGTCTTACATATGGTGTTTAGCTTTCATTGCTTCTAATTTGTTGAAATGCCTTCTGCTTAGTTTACACGTCATAAACTGTGAATATGCAATGCTGTGAACACTACAAAAAAAGACACATCAATGACATTTTGGGTCGACCGGATTTTTTTGTGTCATGTTTATCCTGGGCTCCAACTTCTATGACAAAAAATCATGACAGAAAATCGGCTTTTCATCCTGGGCGGGCCGGAGACGTAGCTGCATGACATTCTTTGGGCCGTCCATGATGGAAAAAACCGTGGTAGAAGCGAGGGCGAGGAAAATATCGGGGAGTTCCCGGTTACGCTGGGTGGTCGGGGGCCAAGCGATGCGCGTTTCTCTCATACACGTACGCACGTGTGTGCGAGGTGTTGGGCTCTAACTGAACCCTAGCAAGGCATTGGGCTCTAACTAAACCCGAGCGATTGCACTATCTATGTTACTGAACCCGAGCGATCAATCCCTTGCTGTTAACTGAACTCGAGTGATTCGTTCGCTACTGCTGCTAACTGATGCCGATCGAACCTTGCCGCCTCCTTCCCTTGATGAACAGTGAGCA
>NW_021177642.1:0-2290 GCF_002162155.2 Triticum dicoccoides
GAACAAGTTTGTTGCCGGAGGTATCATCACTAAGCTTCCTCCTTCGTGGAGGAACTTTGCTACCTTACTGAAGCATAAGAGGCACGAGTTTTCCGTTCCGGATCTCATTGGCACTCTTGATGTGGAAGAAAAGGCGAGAGCAAAGGACACACGTGCTCGAGGTATTGAGGGAGGATCTAGTGCCAATGTGGTAAAGAAGCAGAACTTCCAGCCCAACAAGTTCAAGAACAAGGGCAAGTTTGATGATAAAGCAAAGTTTGATGGGAAGAACAAGGCTATCCAGCACAAGAACTTTAAGAAGAAGAATGACAAGAAGAAAGGTGTCTGTCATGTGTGTGGGGATCCTGATCATTGGGCTCCTAGTTGCCCTAATTGCTATGACAAGCGTCATCCTGGGAAAGGCGGCAAGACCGCTAATGTTGTCATTGGAGACACTGACATGAAGGATGCTGGGTATGGTATATTTCCCACTATTCTTTCAGTATGTCATTCTCCTGATTGGTTGATTGACACGGGTGCTAATGTTCATGTATGCGGTGATATTTCCATGTTTTCGTCTTATCAGACCGCGGGGACTTCAACCATGCTGATGGGCAATGGTTCAAGTGCTTCTGTTCGTGGTGTTAGCACGGTTGATCTGAAGTTTACTTCGGGGAAGATTGTGCGGCTGAAGAACGTGCATTATGTCCCCTCTGTCAATAAAAATCTTGTTAGCGGATCTCTTCTGTGTAGAGATGGCTACAAGCTTGTCTTTGAGTCGAATAAATTTGTAATATCCAAGTATGGAACCTTTGTTGGTAAAGGCTATGAGTCAGGAGGCATGTTTCGTTTATCCTTATCAGACGTTTGCAATAAAGTTGTTAATCATGTTTGCAACAATAGTGAATCAAATGTGTGGCATTCACGTCTTTGTCATGTTAACTTTGGTTGCATGTCGCGACTAGCAAAGTTGAACTTAATCCCTAGTTTCACCACTGTCAAGGGATCCAAGTGTCAAGTGTGTGTGCAAGCTAAGCAACCTCGTAAGTCTCACACGATTGCGGAAACGAGAAATCTTGCACCACTAGAGCTCATACATTCAGATCTATGTGAAATGAATGGTGTTTTGACAAAAGGTGGAAAGAAATATTTCATGACGTTAATTGACGACTCCACTAGATACTGCCGTGTGTATCTTCTGAAATCTAAGGATGAGGCTTTGGACTTTTTCAAGATCTATAAAGCTAAAGTGGAAAACCAACTTGATCGAAAAATCAAGATGCTTAGGTCCGACTGTGGTGGAGAGTATTTTTCCAATGAGTTTGATGCTTTTTGTGCGGAACATGGTATAATCCATGAGAGGACGCCTCCCTACTCACCTCAGTCAAATGGGGTGGCCGAAAGAAAGAACCGTACTCTAACTGATTTGGTTAACGCCATGTTAGACACATCGGGTCTCTCCAAGGCATGGTGGGGGGAGGCGATATTGACAGCATGTCATGTCCTGAACCGAGTCCCCACAAAGAACAAAGAGATAACTCCATTCAAGGAATGGGAGAAGAAAAGGTTAAAACTCTCTTATCTGCGAACATGGGGTTGTTTGGCGAAAGTCAATGCTCCAATTTCAAAGAAGTGGAAGCTTGGACCAAAGACTGCGGATTGTGTTTTCCTGGGATATGCTTTTCATAGCATTGGCTATAGATTCTTGGTTGTAAAATCTGAGGTACCTGACATGCATGTCGGTATGATCATGGAGTCGAATAATGCGACTTTCTTTGAAGATATCTTTCCCATGAAGGATATGGCTACCTCATCTAATCAGGAGATGCCTAGTTCATCGAATCAGGAACCAGTTACAATTACCAAACCTGCCATTTCGATATAACACTTTGAAAGTCCTGTGGAGTAGAACAATGAAGTTCCTACTAGGAGCAAGAGACAGAGGATTGCAAAGTCCTTTGGTGATGATTTTCTTGTGTATCTCATAGATGACACTCCCAGTTCTATTTCAGAGGCCTATGCATCTGAAGATGCTGACTACTAGAAGGAAGCGGTTCGTAGCGAGATGGATTCCATCTTGGCGAATGAAACTTGGGAGATAACTGATCGTCCTTATGGGTCCAAACCTATATGATGCAAATGGCTATTCAAGAAGAAGCTTAGGCCTGATGGTACTATTGAAAAGTACAAGGCTCGGCTCATGGAAAAGGGTTATACCCAAAAGGAAGGTGAAGACTTCTTTGATACTTACTCACCTGTGGCTCGACTGACCACTATTCAAGTTCTACTTTCACTAGCTTCCTCACATGGT
>NW_021177643.1:0-831 GCF_002162155.2 Triticum dicoccoides
ACGAGTGCTCAGCAGCCCTCCCTCTTCACGACGCACCACGTCCCAGAGGACCAAGCTGGCGCAGCGAAGGAGGCAATACGCCAGGCGGGACTCATGATGGAGCAGCTGAAGACCATCCGGGACGCGAGCCAGGCAGCTTATGACGCCAGCTCTGCCCTCCAAAGCAATGTCCAGGTCAGTCGACCGCTGTTTGTTCTGTTGGATATGCTACCAAAAACTTTTCTTTTCCGGAATTTATAGTAATCACCCACTGGGTGTGTCGAATAAACTCCGTGTTAGCGGGGGCACGCTGAGTGCACCCGCTGGGTGTAGTCCCCAAGGCTAAGGTCGACTGCTGGCAGTCGGCCTTAGGCTTTATGATGTCAATCTTTCTGTCAGTCGACTGGTCGACTGGATTTCACAAACCGGTGGGGGCATGCTGAGTGCACCCACTGGGTGTAGTCCCCAAGGCTAAGGTCGACTGCTGGCAGTCGGCCTTAGGCTTTATAATGTCAATCTTTCTGTCAGTCGACTGGTCGACTGGATTTCACAAACCGGTGGGGGCACGCTGAGTGCACCCACTGGGTGTAGTCCCCGAGACTGTGGTCGACTGCTGGCAGTTGATCACAGTCTTAGAGAATGCATCTCGCACTTTTTTTTTGAGGTCGACTGGTCGACTTTGTCTTCAACAGGATTGGTGGGGGCACGCTGAGTGCACCCACTGGGTGTAGTCCCCGAGACTACGGTCGAATGCTTGTATTTGGCTGTAGTCTTAGAAACGTGTGTTTATCCCTTTTTCACTCGGAAGTGAATTATATTTGACATTTAGTCGATTGGTTCTTCACAGAACTC
>NW_021177644.1:0-1147 GCF_002162155.2 Triticum dicoccoides
AGTAGATTGAAGTCCTCCAAGTAGCATCTCCAAGTAGCAACTCCAAGTAGCATCTCCAGTAGCATCGCATAGCATAATCCTACCCGGCGATCCTCTCCTCGCATCCCTGAGAGAGAGCGACCACCGGTTGTATCTGGCACTTGGAAGGGTGTGTTTTATTAAGTATCCGGTTCTAGTTGTCATAAGGTCAAGGTACAACTCCAAGTCGTCCTGTTACCGAAGATCACGGCTATTCGAATAGATTAACTTCCCTGCAGGGGTGCACCACATAACCCAACACGCTCGATCCCATTTGGCCGGACACACTTTCCTGGGTCATGCCCGGCCTCGGAAGATCAACACGTCGCAGCCCCACCTAGGCAAAACAGAGAGGCCAGCACGCCGGTCTAAACCTAAGCGCACAGGGGTCTGGGCCCATCGCCCATAGCACACCTGCACGTTGCGAGGGCGGCCGAAAGCAGACCTAGCCTAGTGGCATTCCAGTCCAATTCGGCGCGTGCCGCTCCGTCGCTGACGTCTGAAGTGCTTCGGCTGATACCACGACGTCGGGATACCCATAACTACTCCCACGTAGATGGTTAGTGCGTATAGGCTCGTAGCCGACTCAGATCAAATACCAAGATCTCGTTAAGCGTGTTAAGTATCCGCGAACACCGAACAGGGCCAGGCCCACCTGTCTCCTAGGTGGTCTCAACCTGCCCTGCCGCTCCGCCACAAAGTAACAGTCGAGGGCCGTCGGGAACCCAGGCCCACCTCTACCGGGATGGAGCCACCTGTCCTTTCAGCCCCCTCGTCAGAATCACTTGCGGGTACTCAATGAGCTGACCCGACTTTAGTCACCATCTGTATAGTATGTATGTATGTATAGTATATACCCGTGATCACCTCCCAAGTGATCACGGCCCGATAGTATAGCAAGGCAGACTGACAAGAATGTAGGGTCACTGATGGAACACTAGCATCCTATACTAAGCATTTAGGATTGCGGGTAAGGTATCAATGACTGTAGCAGCAATGACAGGCTATGCATCAGAATAGGATTAACGGAAAGCAGTAACATGCTACACTACTCTAATGCAAGCAGTATAGAGAAGAGTAGGCGATATCTGGTGATCAAAGGGGGGGCTTGCCTGGTTGCTCTGGCAAG
>NW_021177645.1:0-691 GCF_002162155.2 Triticum dicoccoides
TAGGTATCTCGGGAACCCTGTTCACATCGTTCGGGGCCGTATGGGAAACCTCGGCCGGACTCCCTGCGGATGGAACCTGGATAGGCGATAAACCTGGACTGGAGGCTTAGGTGGTTAGGTAGGTCGTGGCCGACACCCACGTTGGGCTTCCGCTTGAAGGTTGCCGAGTACATGTCGTGTAAACGACGGTAAGTGGTGAGAGCATGTATGAAGAAGTACACCCCTGCAGGGTTATCATGATCTATTCGAATAGCCGCGTCCGCGGTAAAGGACTACTTGGTTGCCTATACAGTTCATAGACAAGTAAATGGAAACTACTAAAAGCCTCAAGATAAGTGTGAGTGCCGAGGATGGCTCTTCCGTAGGAAGACGGAGGTGGATCCTCGGTAGTGTATTGAATTGGTGAGTAGTGGACTCGTGTGCTACATCTTAGGGTTTCTGATCTCCGGTGACATCATGGACCAGCCTCCCTCGCTCCCCCGAACCCCCCAGACACCCCCTCTCCTCTCCAGCTCCTCCCCCTCGCGCTCCCCCGCCATGACCGACGCCACCATCGCCGTGCCTTCGTCGTAGCCGTGCTCCCCGCCGCCCGTGCGTCCTCTCATCGTGTCCAGGAGCTCAGCCGCTGTCCAGTCCATCGAGCAAGCCGAGCCCCGAGCGCTCGCAACGCCCGAGTCCACCGCAACGACCT
>NW_021177646.1:0-1388 GCF_002162155.2 Triticum dicoccoides
ATTGTGGCAAAAGAATTTGAGCAACAAATGAAGCCTAATAATAAACCATCTAGTGTTTCTTCTGAAATTAAATTGAAAAGTGCATGTTTATTTGCCACCAAATCTGATATTGATGAGCTAGATTTCAGCAAATCTGTTTGCTATGCTTTTGTGTGCAAAGAGGCATTATTTTCATTCGAGGACGTGCCTTCCTCTTTGCCTCCTGCTGTCACTAACATTTTGCAGGAGTTCGCTGACGTTTTTCCACAAGACGTGCCACCGGGATTACCGCCTATTCGAGGGATTGAGCATCAAATTGACTTAATTCCCGGTGCTTCACTGCCAAACCGTGCACCATACCGTACCAATCCAGAGGAGACGAAGGAGATTATGCGTCAAGTACAAGAGCTTCTCGACAAAGGTTATATACGCGAATCACTTAGTCCTTGTGTTGTTCCTATTATTCTAGTGCCGAAAAAGGATGGTACATCACGTATGTGTGTTGATTGTAGAGGCATTAATAATATTACTATTCGTTATCGTCATCCTATTCCTAGGCTAGATGATATGCTTGATGAATTGAGTGGCTCTACAATATTCTCCAAAGTTGATTTGCGTTGTGGCTACCATCAAATTCGTATGAAATTGGGAGATGAATGGAAAACAGCATTTAAAACTAAGTTTGGATTATATGAGTGGTTAGTCATGCCTTTTGGGTTAACTAATGCACCTAGTACTTTCATGAGATTAATGAACGAAGTTTTACGTGCTTTTATTGGACGATTTGTGGTAGTTTACTTTGATGACATATTGATTTATAGCAGATCTTTGGAAGAACATTTGGAACATTTACGTGCTGTTTTTATTGCTCTACGTGATGCACGTTTGTTTGGTAACCTTGGGAAGTGCACCTTTTGCACCGACCGAGTATCTTTTCTTGGCTATGTTGTTACTCCACAGAGAATTGAAGTTGATAAAGCCAAGATTGAAGCTATTGAGAGTTGGCCGCAGCCCAAAACGGTCACACAAGTGAGGAGTTTTCTTGGCCTCGCTGGATTCTATAGGCGTTTTGTGAGAGATTTCAGCACCATTGCTGCACCTCTCAATGAGCTTACAAAGAAAGATGTGCCTTTTCTTTGGGGTACTGCACAGGAAGAAGCCTTCACGGTATTGAAAGATAAGTTGACACATGCTCCTTTACTCCAACTTCCTGATTTTAATAAGACTTTTGAGCTTGAATGTGATGCTAGTGGAATTGGATTAGGAGGTGTGTTATTACAAGATGGCAAACCTGTTGCATACTTTTCTGAAAAATTGAGTGGGCCTAGTCTGAATTATTCTACTTATGATAAAGAATTATATGCTCTTGTTCGGACTTTAGAAACATGGCAACATTATTTATGGCCCAA
>NW_021177647.1:0-955 GCF_002162155.2 Triticum dicoccoides
GAATCCGCGCCACCTGTGCCTTGAGTTCTTGAACCTCTCGCGCCTGGCTTTCCGAGCTGGTCTTTTTCTCCTTCCGCACACCAGCGGTATAGTATGACCCCCATTTTGTCGACAAGCCTTTGCCGGCCACACGACCAGCTGACGTCGGCTTACTGAGCTTATCCTTGTTCTTCATTATATTCAACCCCCTATTTAGAGTGGTGTCCCAAGGGTTGCTCTGAGTCGACCCCGCGCTACTGCTTTCAGTCGCCTGCGGAAGGAATGTGAACCATTTAGAAATTCGGCTTCATTAATTAGAATGCAACCATATGGAGCTAATTACGCGGGGGTGTATTCCTTACCAGAACAAGCTCAAGCTGCCTGGTCTTCGGATCCGTGGTAAGCTCCTTTGTTTTTGGGTCCTTCTTGTACCGGGCCCTGACAAAGTTCCTGGTCTGCTTGTCACCGTATTTATCAAAGAGGGGTGGTAGGCCTTGCTCGGCACGGTCCGCCTCCTCCTTGTCCCATATAGGCTCCGCCACTCTGTAACCGCCGGGACCGAGTGTGTGTTCCCCTATGTTCAGCTCCCGCATTTGTTTCCCCCACTCACTTGATTGGGAGCTTGCGGTGCTCGAGCAATTGATCTTGAAGTCGTTGTAGTCATCTTCGGTGATGGAAGGATTTTTCTCCTTGATCTTCTCATAACTCTCACCTTTCTCGATCATTCTCTTCACATTGCTTTTCCAAGTAGACAGGGCCTTGCTCATCTTCGTGAGGGCAGCATTGTTCACTTTATTCCCTTTGAGGCTTGTGTTTTCGAATTCAGCGGGGAACTTGTATCGTTCGTGCAGCTTCGTGAAGAGGAGGTGGCGCAAATTCCCCCGGTCAGGATGCCTCAGGTTCTCGGTGTTGATCGAGACGGTGCTCCGGACAATGCACCCGAGCTGAAGCGAGTACCCCTTGACTATTCGTTCGG
>NW_021177648.1:0-739 GCF_002162155.2 Triticum dicoccoides
GGCCATACATAATTTCCTTATAGGTTAGGGTTAATTTGCGATCCATGTTCTTGTGGTCTGATGTGCTTTACTGTATATGAATAACCTGGGAGCATCTAATCTTATTAGGTTTACTACTATTGCGCCAGTAAATTGTAGCTATGTGAGGATGAATTGTTTTTCTATCTACCACTGTAGCTAAATCACATTATTATGCAAAGATCGATAACTATTGTGTTGAACTTGGAGGAGTAGCGTACCAGGAGCAGCTGCTGTTGTGTCTTTCTTGGTGTGTGGCGGCTCTCACGGAACAGAGGAGGAGGAGCTCCTCTTCTAGGTCAACATTTCTCATGGGCTTGGGCCTAAGAGATAGGTACAGATGGGCTAGGGCCCATACCGGTTCAACACTCCCCCTCAAGATGGGTGGTAGATATCTATCATTCCCATCTTGTCGCAAGCTAGGTTGCATTCCTTTGCTGCCAAACCTTTTGTCAAGCAGTCTGCTATCTGTTGGCCTGTGTGCACATACTCAATCTTTATAATCCCAGCATCAAGCTTCTCTTTGATGAAGAATCGATCAATCTCTACATGCTTAGTTCTGTCATGTTGCACTGGGTTGTTAGCTATGCATATAGCAGACCTGTTGTCACACCAGACATTCAGAGGTCCTTCTCTTAGCAATTTCAATTCACTTAGAAGGTTTCTCACCCACAACATCTCACTTAACCCCTGAGACATGGCTCTATATTCTGCTTCTGCT
>NW_021177649.1:0-1911 GCF_002162155.2 Triticum dicoccoides
GATGTGGAATGCTACCTAGCATAATTCTCAATGTAATTTTCTTTATTGTGGCATGATTTTTCAGATCCAAATGATTCAAGATAAAAGCTTATAAAACATAAAATAGTAATACTTGAAGCATACTAACAAATAATCATGTCTTATCAAAATAGCATAGCCAAAGAAAGCTTATCCCTACAAAATCATATTGTTAGGTCATGCTTCATTTTCATCACACAAAATACTCCCATCAAGCACAATCCCGGTTTCAGCCAAGCAATTCGTTCATACTTTTTAACAGCTTCAGCTTTTTCAACTCTTACGCAATACATGAGCGCAAGCCATGGACACAGCACTATATGTGGTATATGGTGGTGGTTATGAAGACAAAAAGGGAGAAGATAGTCTCACATCAACTAGGCGTATCAACGGGCTAGGGAGATGCCCATTAATAGATATCAATGTGAGTGAGTAGGGATTTCCATGCAAAGGATGCACTAGAGCTATAAATATATGAAAGCTCAACAAAAGAAACTAAGTGGGCATGCATCCAACTTTCTTGCTCACGAAGACTAGGGCGTTTTGAGGAGGCCCGTCAATGGAATATACAAGCCAAGTTCTATAATGAAAAATTCTCACTAGTATATGAAAGTGACAACATAGGAGAGTCTTTATCAAGAAGATCATGGTGCTACTTTGAAGCACAAGTGTGGAAAAAAAGATAGTAGCATTGTCCCTTCTCTCTTTTCTATCATTTCATATTTTTATTTTTTTTATTTGGTGGGCTTCTTTGGCCTGTTTTTTTGTATGGGCTTCTTTGGCCTCTTTTATTTTTATAAAGTCCGAAGTCTCATCCCGACTCGTGGGGGAATCATAGTCTTCATCATCCTTTCCTCACTTGGGACAATGCTCTAATAATGAATATCATCACACTTTTATTGATTTACAACTCAAGGATTACAAATCAATACTTAGAACAAAATATGACTCTATGTGAATGCCTCCGGCGGTGTACCGGGATATGCAATGAATCAAGAGTGACATGTATGAAAAAATTATGACGGTGGCTTTGCCACAAATACGATGTCAACTACATGATCATGCAAAGATCAATATGACAATGATGGAGCGTGTCATAATAAACGAAACGATGGAAAGTTGCATGGCAATATATCTCAGAATGGCTATGGAAATGCCATAATAGGTAGGTATGGTGGATATTTTGAGGAAGGTAAATAATGGGTGCATGATAGCGGCGAAGGTTGCGCGGCATAATAAAGGCTAGCAAAGTGGAAGGGTAAGTGTGCGTATATCCATGGACTCACATTAGTCATAAAGAACATATATACTTATTGCAAAAGTCTACTTGCTCTCGAAGCAAATTACTACTGCGCATGCTCCTAGGGGAAGGGTTGGTAGGAGTTAACCATCGCGCGATCCCGACCTCCTCTCATAAGGAACGCAATTAAAAGAGCACCCCATGCAACAAATTTGTCACACAAGACTTGCCAACTTTCACACAAATATTTCTCAATTTCATAATTACCCAACTAGCATGACTCTAACATCACCACCTTTATATCTCAAAACAATTATCAAGCATCAAATTGATCATAGTATTTAATGCACTTTCTATGATAGTTTTTATTATACCCAACTTGGATGCTCATCATTCTAGGACCAAATTTATAACCATAGCAAATACCATGCTGTTCTAAAAGAGTATCAAAATAATATAATTGAAGCATGAGAGATCAACAATTTTTTCAAAATAAAGAAACCGCCATGCTCTAGAAAATATAAGTGAGGCACATAGAGCAAAACTATCTAGCTCAAAAGATATAAGTGAAGCACATAGAGTATTCTAATAAATTCTAAATCATGTGGGTCTCTCCAAAAAGGTGTGTACAGCAAGGATGATTTTGGTAAACT
>NW_021177650.1:0-1596 GCF_002162155.2 Triticum dicoccoides
GAATATCCAGCTTGCACCGCCGGTGCGAACCGAGTCAAAGTGGCCCAGTGGTCAGCACGGGTATTGAAGAGCTCTAACCTTAAGGCCCGATTTTCACGGTCCTTATCCTCGAGCATCTCAGCAGTAGTGCGAGTCCGTGAATCCTCCTGAGTGGGGTCAGCATAGATAGCCTGGAGATACCCTTGTGCTCCCGGAAGTGATCCTGGCATATACCGGAAATCAGAGTCCCGAAATAGACCAGATCTGACTCGCATAATGGTCATCATAGAGTAGGCGGCGTCCTGCACAGCCATCTCAATAGTAACCCCGAGTCCATAGGAGCAGTGAAGAGGCTCGGTGGATCCAGGATAAGATGGAAATATCCTGACAGTGCAGAGATACTGGCTTTGATTAAAGTCTCGGAATTGCTCTTCGACCGTGTACTCGGGATACCAGCGGTATCCAGCCGCAGTCATTACCCTGACCAACTTAGCAGTATGGCCGGGTACATCTAGGCATCGAGTCAGGCGAACCACTTGATTGAGGTCGCGAGTGGCCATCTGAAAGCACAATCATAATGCAAAGGCATTAGAATTTCTAGCAAAATTTCGGCAGCATAACAGCTGTAAATGCTCAAAAAGGATTTGAGACATTTGACAAAGGATTTCGTACACACTCAACATCATCATATCAAAGTTCTGAATCCATTCTAACAACATAATGTGGTCGTAGAACTGAACTAGGCTTGTATCCATCAAACTTATAAGGTACTACTGATTAGTAACACGTGATCCTGATAGAGAGAACAGATCCTAATTCCTTAACCCCCGGTGGAAGAATGGACTGACTCAGATCAGAATGTCATAAGATAAAGGAGTAAAAAGAGCCTTACGTTCCAACCCACAAACAATTCCCCTACATATAACTAAAGAGTTTCTAGACTCAACATCGACCAGTTTGGCTTGGAGAACCTACAGGCAGTCCGGCTCTGATGCCAACGCTGTCAGGACCCCGACTCGATGTCACATCGATCTAGCCGGTAACACCTCATATCACTTTGCGGCCTCACGCACGGTATCCCCACGGGTGTCGCCTTACCTTTGCCCGGGACCGTTTGCGCCTTTTGGCTCACGTATATGATAGTGTCGCTAGCATCCATATGATAAGGAGCCCTGGCTGACATGACTAGTCGTAAACCCAAAGTGGCACAGACTTACAGGGACAGGCATCCATGACCCAGCTTCGAACGTGTCGGTCATCAGCAAGTGGGTCCGGGCTGTAGCACTGGGCTAGCAGGACTCCGGTAAACCGGGCTGTAGCGGGCTAACAGGACTCCGGTACTCAAAGCGTGACATTTCCCCGAAGGGACAGACACAGGAACGAAGAAGGACACATGCCGGCCAGCCTAAGTGTTCCAGAGCAGTAGCAAGCTACCATGGCTCAGCGGTAACACCAGGAGACATTTCCCGGTAAGAGAGGCTACTAAAGATAAACAACTAGATAGTCAGATCCCACACATACCAAGCATTTCAATCATACACACAATATGCTCGATATGTGCAAATACAACGAAGCATCACAACATGACTCTACGACACAAGTACTTTATTTAAGGCT
>NW_021177651.1:0-650 GCF_002162155.2 Triticum dicoccoides
TGCCCCCGTCCCGCCTAACCATGTAGCGTTTGACCACGCGATCTAGCCCTTTGACTTTGCACGGACGAGCTTTGACCAGTGGACCTCCCCACCCGGTTGTGTTAGGTCAGCCCATAGGAACACTTTGGAGCAACATCCGGGCCAGACCCACAGCAAGATCCCCTCCGTGTAGACCCCACGCGTCCGTTTCCCCCCTCCAGGTGCCGGCGGCAGCGCCGTCCGTGAGGCGGGGCACACCCCGGACACGCGTGCCGGGCGTTTGCAACCGCCACAACACTTCCAGACTTGTGAGAGGCCGTGTACGCAAGATTTGGCGGCATGCTAGCCCCCGGAGACCGCCGGCCAGAGCCGTAGACGCGCGAAGGGCAATCCGCATAGAGGGAATTTTTCGGATTCTTCTCCATCACCAAAATTTATGAAAAACACCATCGTTCCTATAGCACATGTGCCCACGTCATGCAAAAAAACTCATGATTTTATCGCGCTCCGAGTATTTAGTAATATTGACACCGCATCGTTACCGCAGAACATCTACTACCGTGTCATCGCCGTCCGTGAGGGGGGGCCACGCCCCGGAGACGTGTCCCGCCTCTTCGGACATGCCACCACACCACCCCGCATGTATGAGGGCCCGGTGCCACGCTCTGGTG
>NW_021177652.1:0-1945 GCF_002162155.2 Triticum dicoccoides
ATCGTAGTGATACACATGTTCATGCCAAAAGATAGTAATGATAGTACCACCTACTTGTGGCACTGCCACGTAAGTCATATCGGTATAAAACGCATGAAGAAGCTCCATATTGATGGATCTTTGGGCTCACTCGTTTTGAAAAGTTTGAGACATGCGAACCATGTCTATTGGTGTATATGCATGAAGAAACTCCATGCAAATGGACCGTTTTGACTCACTTGATTTTGAATCACTTGGGACATGCAAATCATACCACATGGGCAAGATGACTGAAAAGCCTCGTTTTCAGTAAGATGGAACAAGATAGCAACTTGTTGGAAGTAATACATTTTGATGTGTACAGTCCAATGAGTGCTGAGGCATGTAGTGGATATTGTTATGTTCTTACTTCATAGATAATTTGAGTGGATGTTGAGTACATTTACTTGATGAATCATGAGTCTGAATTATTGAAAGGTTCAAGTAATTTTAGTGTGAAGTTGAAAGATCGTCGTGACAAGAGGATAAAAGATCTATGATATGATCATAGAGATGAATATCTGAATTACGAGTTTGGCACAGAATTAAGACATTGTGGAAATAGTTTCACAACTAATACAGCCTGGAACACCATAGTGTGATGGTGTGTCCAAACGTCATAGTTGCACCCTATTGGATATGGTGCATACCATGATGTCTCTTATCGAATTACCACTATCGTTCATGGGTTAGGCATTAGAGACAACCACATTCACTTTAAATAGGGCACCATGTAATTCCGATGAGATGACACCGTATGAATTATGGTTTAGAGAAACCTAAGTTGTCGTTTCTTAAAAGTTTGGGGCTGCGACGCTTATATGAAAAAGTTTCAGGTTGATAAGCTCGAACCCAAAGCGGATGAAATGCATCTTCATAAGATACCCAAAACAGTTGGGTATACCTCCTAATTCAGATCCGAAAGCAATATGGATTGTTTCTAGAATCGGGTCCTTTCTCGAAGAAAAGTTTCTCTCGAAAGAGTTGAGTGGGAGGATGGTGGAGACTTGATGAGGTTATTGAACCGTCACTTCAACAAGTGTGTAGCAGGGCACAGGAAGTTGTTCCTGTGGCACGTACACCAACTGAAGTGGAAGCTTATGATAGTGATCATGAAACTTCGGATCGAGTCACTACCAAACCTCGTGGGATGACAAGGATGCGTACTACTTCAGAGTGGTACGTAATCCTGTCTTGGAAGTCATGTTGCTAGACAACAATGAAACCTACGAGCTATGGAGAAGCGATGGTGGGCCCGGATTCCGATAAATGGCTCAAGGCCATAAAACCCGAGAGAGGATCCATGTATGAAAACAAAGTGTAGACTTTGGAAGAACTACTTGATGGTCGTAAGGCTGTTAGGTACATATGGATTTTGAAAGGAAGACAGACAATGATGGTAAGTGTCACCATTGAGAAAGCTCGACTTGTCGTTAAGAAGTTTCCCGACAAGTTCAAGGAGTTGACTACGATGAGACTTTCTCACTCGTAGCGATGCTAAGAGTCTGTTGGAATTATATTAGCAATTACTGCATTATTTATGAAATCTTGCAGATAGGATGTCAAAACATTGTTTCCTCGACGATTCTTGAGGAAAGGTTGTATGTGATACAACCGGAAGGTTTTGTCTATCCTGAAATATGCTAATAAGTATGCAAAGCTCCAGCAATCCTTCTGAGGACTGGAGTGAGCATCTCGGAGTTGGAATGTATGCTTTGATGATGATCAAAGATTTTGGGTGTATACAAAGTTTATGAGAAACTTGTATTTCCAAAGAAGTGAGTGGGAGCACTATAGAATTTCTGATGAGTATATGTTGTTGACATATTAATGATCAGAAATGACGTAGAATTTCTGGAAAGCATATAGGGTTATTTGGAAAGTGTTTTCAATGGAAAACCTGGATTAAGCTACTTGAACATTGAGC
>NW_021177653.1:0-8197 GCF_002162155.2 Triticum dicoccoides
GCTTTGTCAGGAATTATATTGAACACAAGCGTGACGAAGCGTTATACATTTATTCACGTGTAAGTTTTTTTATTTTATTTTATGAATGCTCATGGCATTGCACATTTTCTTATTTCAACTTTATTTTTCAGGTGAACCATAAGAACATTGTCGTCGAATTATCAAAGGCATTCCCGACATTCTTGGCCTGGGTTTACACCTATATTAAACTTTTTTGAAAAAGAACTTGTTACTGAAGAAACATTTCCTCTCTGTGAAGCTGGTGGGGTTATGTAATGAGGGCTTCAATGGCTGGTGGCTCAGCTCATTCAAGCGTTTAGTGTTCAGTTTAATTGGGGGTTTGCTTGGAAGTTTAAAGAACATTCAGTTGGCAGCTTCTTGGTTCAAACTGTCCCTAATTTGGTCTACATGGAACTAAGAGTGTGGTAAGAACTACAAAGTGGATTGACTCTGCAGTAGAAAAAATGAAGCTCTATTCAGTCTGAGCGAGGTCTTTTCGGGTTCCAATTTTGATGAGACATAGAGATGGCTCCTCGGAGACAGAATCCATGTTATGGACTGTACAACTGTGGATATACTAGTGTATTGGTCACATGGAATTATTAGAATCAAGGCCAGAGTCAGGGACCCTAAGGAAATCCCTAGAACTGCAATTGAGGAAATAGTGGAGGGTGGCCCTTTACTTGATGGCATGTTGATCAGCAACAGGGATAATGTCTCTAAAGGAGGGAATATGACACCAAAAAGACCAAAAGGTGGCGGCTCAGATAATGCATCTGTTTCTAATGGCACTTGTACTATGAATGTTGATGGAGTTATCTTTGGTCAGTTCAGCTAGTAAGTGGAGATAATATCTGTTATAGAACAAGTGGTGATCCTAGAGCATGGCCGAAACTTTACAATCCCTATTCTTATGTAGGCAAGTTCACACACGGCAAGTTTTACTATTATCAATGGAAGAAGTTCTGATATGTCCACCACTGAGGCCAGACCAGTAGGCCATATGGGTTGCTTCTTGATTCTAACCACGAAGAATTTTATTTTGTTAGGAAGGGTTCATTTTCTCTCTTCCGGTGTTTGGAAGATCTGGAGCAACTTATTTATGGTATGTTTCTGTCCTAGTATTTGAGAACTAATACTGAAATTTCCATTTATCATCTATGAGATGATACTAACTACTTTTAACATATCAGGTTCTTCAGATGAATGGGGGAAATCTCGGTGGTGTTGGAATGAACTTACTGGACGACATATCTGACTCTGGAACCCTCATTGAAGTCCTTAGGTGCATGTGCCATGTAAACTGTCATGTGGGGCACGTCTTACAGACGTGGGCCGCGCGGCCAGGAGCAGCCGACGGCCGCATCAGGCAAGGCGCAGGCTGGACAGGAGTCCTGATCCGGGCACATTAGTTCCTAGACTAGTTTGTTTCGTATAGGTTTCTAGTTTGTTATTAGCCCATGGGGCCTTTATATATCAGATAGTTAGCACCCTTTAGGGGGAAGCAATAAAGTTATTTCCTTCTATCTTCCCCTCCCGCATCATAGAGCAGCCAGGCAAAAACCCTAGCGCTCCTATCCACCGCGACTACGAACTACGTAGTCGAGGTCCTGCTGTCTTGGGCACCGAGGCCCTTGACAACTTGGTATCAGGTTCCAGGCGATCCTCCTCCTCGTCCACGCTCCATCCGCCGGCCGCTTTCCCCCCTGTGTCCGCGCCCAGCTCCCCGACATCGCCACAATCCGCTGCCGCCTCGGTCACTTCCGGCATGGCAGAACCGACCACCGCGGATCTGGCTAAGATGATCGAGGCCTTGACGGCCACGGTGATGTCCCTGCAGTCGTCCGTCACCGCACTCCAGAAGGACAAGCCGCCGCCCATGATGGGCAGCACCACAATGATCGGCCGCCCAGGTTCCAGAAGATGGACTTCCCCAAGTTCGACGGCAAGTCTGATCCGCTCGCCTTCATCAACAGATGCGAGTCCTTCTTCCATCAACAACGGATCGCCGAGGAGGAGAAGGTGTGGATGGCGTCCTACAATCTCGAGGGTCCTGCCCAACTATGGTATATGCAGGTCCAGCGCGACGAGGGCACACCTCCGTGGAGCCGCTTCTCCGAGCTGCTCAATCTCCGCTTCGGGCCACCGCTGCGCGCTAACCCGCTGGGCGAACTAATGGCGTGCAAACGCACGACGTCCGTCGTCGACTTCCAGGAGCGGTTTGAGGCACTCCTTCCCCGGGCAGGCACCTTATCCGAGACACAGAAAGTGCAGATCTTCACCGCGGGACTCCAGCCACCCCTCAGCCTCGACGTGGAGATCCATAACCCACAGTCCCTCGCCGTCGCCATGAGCCTCGCCCGCAAATTGGAGCTGCGCGACCAGTGCGCGCTTTCCGCCGCGCCACCGGTGCGTTTTCCACAGAAGGGCATCCTGCCGACACCAGGACCACGCCTCGCGCCCCCCGCTCCGGCCCCACCAGCCGCACCTCAGCAGGGCCACAATCTGCCGGACGGACGCCCCATCAAGCGTCTCTCCCAGACAGAGATGGAGGAACGCCGTCGCCTGGGCCTTTGCTTCAACTGTAACGAGAAGTTTGGCAGGGGCCACAACCGCGTGTGCCAGCGCATCTTTCTCCTCGACTTAGCGCCGGACGACGACGACGACGACGCGGCCTCCGCCACTGATGATGCATCGCGGGCCGACCCTCAAATCTCGCTCCACGCGATCGCCGGCGTGCGCACGAGTGAAACCATGCAGATGCAGATTACTCTCGGAGGTGTCTCCCTCCTCGCCCTGATCGATTCAGGCTCCACCCACAACTTCATCGCCGAAGAGGCGGCCGCTCGTGCTACGTTACCGCCCCCCACCACAGAGAAGATGCGCGTCACGGTGGCCAACGGCGAGCGCGTTCCGTGCCAGGGCGCGTACCGCGTCGTGCCCTTCCGCATCGGCCACGAGGAGTTCGCGGAGGATTTCCTCGCCTTGCCGCTCGCGGGCTACGACATCGTCCTGGGCACGCAGTGGCTGGCGTCGCTCGGACCGATCCTGTGGGATTTCCGAGCCCTCTCCATGACATTCTGGCGACGGGGCCATCGGGTGTGCTGGCACGGCATTGCAGGACCGGACGGGCCAGCCCTAAAATCATGCAGCGGCCGCGACTTCCTGGACGCCATCATCACCGAGTTCGACGGCATCTTCGCCGACCCCTCCGGCGTGCCACCGCCCCGCAGCCGCGATCACGGCATCACCCTGCTACCTGGTTCCGCCCCGGTGGCCGTCCGTCCGTATCGATACCCGGCCGCGCACAAGGACGAGCTGGAGCGTCAGTGCGCCGCCATGCTCGCCCAAGGTATCATCCGTGCGAGTTGTTCCGCATTCTCGTCCCCGGTACTGCTAGTCCGCAAGGCCGACGGGTCCTGGCGCTTCTGCATCGATTATCGCGCCCTGAACGCCATTACTGTCAAGAATGCGTTCCCGATTCCGGTGGTGGACGAACTCCTCGACGAGCTACGGCACGCTCGTTTCTTCACCAAGCTCGATTTACGTTCCGGCTACCACCAGGTGCGGATGCGTGCGGAGGACATCCCGAAGACAGCTTTCCGTACTCATGACGGCCTCTACGAGTTTCTGGTGATGCCGTTCGGACTCTGCAACGCGCCGGCCACGTTCCAGGCCCTCATGAATGATCTGCTGCGGCCATACCTGCGCCGTTTTGTTCTCGTCTTCTTTGACGACATCCTCATTTTCAGCGAGACATGGGCTGACCATCTCCGACATGTGCGCACCGTCTTCACGGTCCTGCACCAGCACCGGCTCTTCGTCAAGCGCTCCAAATGCGCGTTCGCCGTTGACTCAATCGCATACCTGGGTCACACCATCTCCGCTGCAGGCGTGGCCATGGATCCGGAAAAGGTGCAGGCGGTGGCGGACTGGCCGCAACCACGCTCGGCGCGCGCGGTTCGGGGCTTTCTCGGCCTTGCGGGGTACTACCGCAAGTTTGTCAAGGACTTTGGCGTGGTTGCCGCGCCCCTGACGGCCCTCCTTCGCAAGGATGGTTTCTCTTGGTCGCCGGAGGCGGCAGCAGCTTTTACCACCCTCAAGACGGCAATCACCACGGCTCCCGTCCTCGCGTTACCGGATTTTACACGGCCGTTCATCGTCGAGTGTGACGCATCGACGTACGGTTTCGGGGCCGTCGTTCTTCAGGACCACCACCCGGTGGCTTTCTTTAGCCGGCCAGCCGCGCCACGTCACCGTTCCCTGGCAGCGTATGAACGGGAACTCATCGGCCTGGTGCTCGCGATTCGCCATTGGAGGCCGTACCTATGGGGGCGTCAGTTTGTGGTAAAAACGGATCATTACAGCCTCAAATTTCTGCTTGACCAGCGTTTGGCCACCATCCCGCAGCATCATTGGGTTGGCAAACTCCTGGGATTCGACTTTACGGTGGAGTACAAGGCAGGTAGTACCAACACGGTGGCGGATGCACTTTCCCGCCGTGACACGGAGGAGACGACGATCATGGCGGTCTCAGGGCCTCGTTTCGACTTCATCAATCGCCTCCGGCAAGCGACGTCTACTGATCCGGCGCTCGTCGCACTGCGGGAGGATATCACGGCAGGTGCGCGGCAACAGCCTTGGGCGCTCTCCGACGGCCTCGTTACTTTCAACGGCCGCCTCTACATTCCGCCGTCATCCCCGCTACTCTAGGAGATTCTCAGTGCCGTGCACGATGATGGGCATGAAGGCGTCCTGCGCACATTGCATCGTCTCCGCCGCGATTTCCACGCACCTAACCTTCGCAAGACGGTGCAGGAGTACATCCGCACTTGCGGTACTTGCCAGCGGTACAAGTCCGAGCACTTGCACCCCGCTGGGCTGCTACTGCCGCTGCCGGTACCCACGGGCGTGTGGACTGACATCGGCATCGACTTCGTGGAAGCGCTTCCTCGAGTAGGCGGGAAGTCTGTCATCCTCACCGTGGTGGATCGCTTCAGCAAGTATTGCCATTTTGTGGCGTTAGCCCACCCATACACGGCAGAGTCCGTGGCACAGGTGTTCTTCGCTGAGGTTGTTCGTCTCCATGGCGTGCCGCAGTCCATGGTCTCTGACCGCGACCCCGTCTTCACCTCCGCTTTTTGGCGAGAGCTCATGCGCCTCACGGGGACAAAGCTGCACATGACGTCAGCATTTCACCCGCAGTCGGATGGTCAAACGGAGGCTGCTAACAAGATCATTGTGATGTATTTACGGTGTCTTACCGGGGATCGTCCCAAGCAGTGGCTCCGGTGGCTTCCCTGGGCTGAGTACATATACAACACCGCCTACCAGACAGCAACCCAAGAGACTCCGTTCAAGCTTGTGTATGGCCGTGACCCTCCCACTATTCGCTCTTACGAGCCCGGCGACACACGGGTGGCTGCAGTGGCCAGGAGCATGGCTGAGCGCGACGAACTTCTCGAGGACGTCCGCTATCGTCTACAACAGGCACAGGCGGTCTATAAGTCCTACTACGACAGACGTCATCGGGACATTCGGCATGAGGTGGGCGATTGGGTTTGGCTTCGCCTTCGACAGCGCGCCGCGTCCTCTCTCAACTTGCCAACCAGGGGCAAGCTCAAGCCACGATTCTATGGGCCGTACCGCATTTCAGAAGTGATCAACGACGTGGCATACCGTCTTGAGCTTCCGGCACGCTCGCGCCTCCATGACGTGTTCCACGTGGGCCTCCTCAAGAAGTTCTTCGGCATTCCTCCAACTACACCGCCGGGATTGCCTTCGATCCACAACGGGGCGGCTGTTCCAGAACCAGAGCGCGTGACTCGTGCGCGCCTAGCACGCGGCGTTCGCCAGCTACTCGTCCACTGGAAGGGTGAAGCAGTTTCGTCAGCTACATGGGAGGATCTTGACAGTTTCGTCGAGCGCTACCCCGCTTTTCAGCTCGAGGACGAGCTGCTCGTCGAGGGGGGGAGAGATGTCATGTGGGGCACGTCTTACAGACGTGGGCCGCGCGGCCAGGAGCAGCCGACGGCCGCATCAGGCAAGGCGCAGGCTGGACAGGAGTCCTGATCCGGGCACATTAGTTCCTAGACTAGTTTATTTCGTATAGGTTTCTAGTTTGTTATTAGCCCATGGGGCCTTTATATATCAGATAGTTAGCACCCTTTAGGGGGAAGCAATAAAGTTATTTCCTTCTATCTTCCCCTCCCGCATCATAGAGCAGCCAGGCAAAAACCCTAGCGCTCCTATCCACCGCGACTACGAACTACGTAGTCGAGGTCCTGCTGTCTTGGGCACCGAGGCCCTTGACATAAACCATCTACTGGGGTGATCTTCTGCTGCAATATGTTACGAGTCCCTCACCAGTTCTGTTATATCATCTGATTAAATTGTTACTCAGATATTAAAGAAACTGGCTAACGTGTTTGCTCACCCCATTCACAAACATGGAGGCAAGTGCCTGTCGTGCCCAAGTTTAGGCAAGAGTGGCTGCACATGTGGGGTCTGTTGAAGTATATGTGGAACCTACAGTTACTCCCTCCGTCCAGGTGTGTAAGTCATCTTACGAAAATCAGGTATTCCCAAAAGTCTTAGGCACAACACATTAAATTCCATCCTTGTTTTTATCCCAGCCTTGTACTGCTGCCCACGAGAAATATGCATGATAGGAAGAGGAGGTGCCCGCAGAAGAATGACCCGTGCATGCATCGCAGCTGGGCGTTGATTAGGCAAGAAGTTGATGACAGTCTTGCATGCGTTCACGTAGGTGGCCTGAGAGAGCTCAAACAGCATCCTAATAAGTAGCAAATCAATGCTGATTTTGCTTCCGCTTAAAACAGCGCTGTGATTGGAAGTTTTTCTAGTTGTGGTGCTGCTCCTCGTCCAATCTTAAGCCACCTAGGTCGCGCTGCTCCTTCTAATGTGACTTATTCACCTAGACGGAGGGAGTACTATCTTTCCATAAATTGCAATCAAGATCTACTCCCTGGTTGGCTGTATTTGATGTGATTGAGAGCTTCATGAAGTGTTTGAACACGAAGATCACCATACAAGAATGAATTGAAGAAAGTTTGTGATTTAAATCCCGTGTTATTTGTTCAGGCTACATAGAACGATGTTTGAGTGCTTTTGATCTATTCTCAGTTATTTGGTTGGTGTCGGTGGGCAGGTACACCATGTATTTTCGAATATTGAAATGCTTGCCTGATGTACATCAATTACTTCAACTCAGCCACCTCTAATTAATAATCATGTGATTGCCATATGATTGCTGTTATTTTAAGCGCAAATGCATACTAATCTGACTTTGGCTATTAATATGTACTCCCTCTGTAAAGAAATATAAGAGCGTTTAGATCACATATCAGGATGTTGGACAGTTATTTGTGATCTTTGCATCAACTAGAAAGACATATAGTTAGTTTTGGTCGTGTGGTCAAGCATATATCATTTTGTTCACTTCACATCCCAACTTTCGCTATGTGCTCAATAGAATATTTGCTAGTTTCGTGCTCATTTCAGCATAACTTTATTGTAGATGTCATTCCTTTTCTCTTCTTGAATCTGTCTGTCTTTTTTCAAGAACATCCACCTGACCACCTGAGTGCATAGCTTTCTTTAGAAAAGTTGAATTTTTTGGTCTTCATGTTATTGTAAGTCCATACATGCAATTCTTTCTTTCTTTCTTTGATATGAATAATTTCCAAATCAGCCTCAGCTTGTATTCTCGCTTCCACCTTGATACTTACATTTCGATCTCTGTTGATTTAGGGCTCAAATTTCAGTATGGGCCCACCAAGTACTAGTTGAGATTTCAGAAGGAAGGCTTCATGCAGGTTTGTGGCGTTCAGTTGAGCTCAGCAACATCTCGCTGCGCGAGAATCATGGTCGCCATTTGGTGGATCTTATGAGTATGCTGGACATAGCTGTTGCATCTCTGGTGAGCCCGATGTCCCACCATGCTTTGCGTTTTCTCTTTTTTATTTCTCTATGATTAGCCCTTGATTCCTCAAGGATTTGTGGGTGTAATACCCTGCTCCAGTTTCAGGCCAGTTGCGCTGAATCTTAAGTTTCTTATTGTAGGGAGTCAAAGACCGTTATGTAGAGTACAATGCTGTCAGGTGCCACCTTCTACTAGAAATGTAGCTCATCTTCAGAAGTAGGTACTCCAGAATGCACTGGATGCTAAATATAG